>NW_026511798.1:0-41306 GCF_027579735.1 Bombina bombina
ACGTGGCACAGCTCCCACCACCCCATAAAGAGGTTGGCATAGGAGGGGGCAAAGTTTGCCCCCATTGCTGTACCACGCCTTTGGAGAAAGAATTCAGTGCCAAACATAAAAAAATTATGCGTTAGGAGATACTCAATAGCTCTTAAAATAAAAGTCTTAGTAGCTGAGTCATATTCACTATATGAATCAAGGAAAAATTCTATGGCAACCATACCCTTATTGTTTTGTATACAGGTATAGAGAGAGGGGACATCCATCACTAAAAATCTGAAACTAGATTCCCATCTTACTTTATCTAATTTTGTCAGAATAGCAGTTGTATCTTGTATATAGGTTAAGAGTCCTTTGACTAAGGGTTGTAAAAAGGTGTCTATCAGATCACTAAGAGGTTCATTCAGGGAACCAATCCCTGCGATGATGGGACGCCCTGGAGGACACACAGGATCCTTATGTATTTTTGGAAAATAATGGAAGATAGGGGCAACTGGATGAGAGGGTATAAGTGCATCTTTAGTAGCAGCACTAATTATATTATTATGTTTAGCAAACAGAACAATACCCACCAATTCATGTTTGTATAACTTCGTGGGATTATTCTGTAGTTTGCTATATACCTCTTTATCATCCAGTTGCCTCCTAGCCTCCATTATGTAATCTGTTTTATTGAGAATAACGACATTTCCCCCTTTGTCTGAGGGTCTAATGAGGATTGATTCATTATCAGATAAACTTTTTAACGCATGTTTTTCACTAGCTGTTAAATTAGAAGAGTTATTGGTTTTCTTTGAATTTTTCTCACTCAGCATAGTGAGTTTTTCCTCAATTGTTTTTTGAAAAATGTCCAAAGCTTTTGGACGAGCATGTACAGGGTAAAAAGAGCTTTTCTTCTTTACATGATCACATCTGACTTCTAATCCTTTAGAAATATCACTGTTGGATGTATCACCTTCCCCCATTAATTCATTTAAGTCATTGATAGTGCACAATTCAGAAAAAGAAAACAGATTATCAGAAATTTCATTATTTGTTGTTTTTTTGGTCTCAGTTTTGTTTGACTCCTGCTCACTCATCCCATAAAAATGTTTCTGTAGAGTGAGCTTGCGCACATACCGATTCACATCTAACACAGTTTCAAATAGGTTGAAGTGTGCGGAGGGAACAAAATTGAGACCTTTGGATAAGAGAGAGATTTGAGTTTCATTTAAAGGAACAGTAGACAAATTTATGACATTTAAATTCAGGTCTGTTGTTTCTGTCCTTGTGATCTTGTCACATATTTTTTAGGTATAAGTAAAGGTATGTCAGATTAGCCCAATATGCAGTGAACAAGTGAGCATGCTCACGAAACATGTCTGCTTGACTATCTGACACACCTGTGTTATGTTTTTACCTGTGAGCCTGCTGGGCCTGTGTGCCTGACCATATGCTTTTAACATTTGTGCCGAAATAAACTAACAGTAACTTTTACTTTGGACTGAGTGTCTCTGTGGTGCGCCCCTTTACTGGATTACTTTATACTTGCTTTTTAAGTTGGCAGACTTAATTTGGGGCTGCATAACGGGACATTCTGTGATTACACCCACTCTCCTTTGGGCCGTCTGGAGGACTGATCTCTCCACCCCCTGCAGTCATCGCATTGGGAGCGGTGAGTTGAGCGCTACACACACAGAACCACATTGTACACTTTGATTAATTTCTGCTTATCTGTGTGGAAGCTGCCGTCCGGAGGAAGGAATCAGAGGAATACCCGCAGAAGTGAAGGCGGGTAAGAGTTTACAGCATATTGTTCTTTCCTAGCTGTTTTTCTCAAGCAATATTTTGTCATTTGACGAACATGCAGGCTGAAAGATAGACCTGCACGCTGACATCCGTTCCGGTCCGGGATACATACTCTCTGCATTGTTTCAAATTCGGCTGAAGACGAGGTGGGTTGTTTTTTGCTAATATTGCACTAGAGGCACTAACGTTATCAAAAATCTTAGGCTTACAGGTATTGGACTTTTTAAATTGTATACAGTCACACCTGATATTATCAAATAACATATGCTAAAATGGATAATGAAGAAATGGAATGTTATGTACTAAGGGACTTTAATGAGGAATCCAATGATGTATATGAGGAAGTTGCACACACTATTGACACTCTATTCTTTGAAATTGATTCTCTGCGCAAAAAGGATATAAAGTTGGATCTGGACATTAAATCCTTTTTGATATATAAGAATGACAAACGTATTCCAAGGGGATTGAGAATCAAAAAATTTCCATCATTCATTACATATGACACTGATTTCATTAAAAATGGAACAACATTTTGGACACCTGCTCCTTTGCACTAATTGACCTATTAATAGATTTCAAAAGAAAGCAAAGGAGGGATCTGTTGCAGGAGATGAAAGAAGTGCAAATACAACTGCGAGAATTTCAAAGAGAAAAAGAATTTAAAGAATATGATAAAAAATTTGAACAGTCAATGATTAGTTTCAGACAGGAACTTTGGCATTTTAAATCGAATAAAATGTCAAGAGATAAAAAGGATTACGAATCAAATCAAGTATACAAATGGTCATATGAGGAATACTCAAGGAATAAATTCAGGTCACATAAATTAGGCAAAAAGAATCTTAACAAGAAGGGTTCTGGCAAACAAAAAGGAAAATCAGTCACATTCTCAGACACTGAATATGAGATAGACTCATCAGATAATGAGAACACAGAAGAATGTGCTACAGCAGTATTTCATTCGTTACAGGAATTGGAGTCAGAAGAAGGTACTAGTGAGAAGTCAAAAAAACGGGGAAGGTACAATTGCAGGAACAGCAAGAAAAAAACACATAGAGGAAGAAGAGGCAAAAGTAACAACAAGAAAAACAAAAATAAAGCCCAAGATGTCCGGTCAGGTCAAACAGGGATACAGGGGCAAGTCCTTCCACAAGAAATATGTGACAAGATCACAAGGACAGAAACAACAGACCTGAATTTAAATGTCATAAATTTGTCTACTGTTCCTACTGTTCCTTTAAATGAAACTCAAATCTCTCTCTTATCCAAAGGTCTCAATTTTGTTCCCTCCGCACACTTCAACCTATTTGAAACTGTGTTAGATGTGAATCGGTATGTGCGCAAGCTCACTCTACAGAAACATTTTTATGGGATGAGCAGGAGTCAAACAAAACTGAGACCAAAAAAACAACAAATAATGAAATTTCTGATAATCTGTTTTCTTTTTCTGAATTGTGCACTATCAATGACTTAAATGAATTAATGGGGGAAGGTGATACATCCAACAGTGATCTTTCTAAAGGATTAGAAGTCAGATGTGATCATGTAAAGAAGAAAAGCTCTTTTTACCCTGTACATGCTCGTCCAAAAGCTTTGGACATTTTTCAAAAAACAATTGA
Source organism: Bombina bombina (assembly GCF_027579735.1). NCBI lineage: Eukaryota > Metazoa > Chordata > Amphibia > Anura > Bombinatoridae > Bombina > Bombina bombina. Next base: position 3,402 of record NW_026511798.1, read on the forward strand.
GGAAAAACTCACTATGCTGAGTGAGAAAAATTCAAAGAAAACCAATAACTCTTCTAATTTAACAGCTAGTGAAAAACATGCGTTAAAAAGTTTATCTGATAATGAATCAATCCTCATTAGACCCTCAGACAAAGGGGGAAATGTCGTTATTCTCAATAAAACAGATTACATAATGGAGGCTAGGAGGCAACTGGATGATAAAGAGGTATATAGCAAACTACAGAATAATCCCACGAAGTTATACAAACATGAATTGGTGGGTATTGTTCTGTTTGCTAAACATAATAATATAATTAGTGCTGCTACTAAAGATGCACTTATACCCTCTCATCCAGTTGCCCCTATCTTCCATTATTTTCCAAAAATACATAAGGATCCTGTGTGTCCTCCAGGGCGTCCCATCATCGCAGGGATTGGTTCCCTGAATGAACCTCTTAGTGATCTGATAGACACCTTTTTACAACCCTTAGTCAAAGGACTCTTAACCTATATACAAGATACAACTGCTATTCTGACAAAATTAGATAAAGTAAGATGGGAATCTAGTTTCAGATTTTTAGTGGTGGATGTCACCTCTCTCTATACCTGTATACAAAACAATAAGGGTATGGTTGCCATAGAATTTTTCCTTGATTCATATAGTGAATATGACTCAGCTACTAAGACTTTTATTTTAAGAGCTATTGAGTATCTCCTAACGCATAATTTTTTTATGTTTGGCACTGAATTCTTTCTCCAAAGGCGTGGTACAGCAATGGGGGCAAAGTTTGCCCCCTCCTATGCCAACCTCTTTATGGGGTGGTGGGAGCTGTGCCACGTCTTTGGAGAGAGAAATCCCTTCAGGAATAAAATAAAGCATTTCTATAGGTACATTGATGACCTGTTCTTTGTATTTGAGGGTAGTGAATCTGAAGCAGATTCCTTTTGTGAGTTCATGAATCACAATGATGATGGAATTAGATTTGTAGGAGAGAACAATGCAGAAACCATCAACTTTCTAGATTTAAAAATTTCTGCCAATATGACAGAGAATAAAATTGAAACCAGCCTTTATAGAAAGCCCACTGCAGGCAATACTCTCTTGTCATTCAAATCTTGCCATCCCAAACATGTACTTAAGGGCATCCCTAAGGGAGAGTACATTAGGGCAAGAAGAAATTGTACTAATGAAGAACAATATGAGGAAAATAGCAAGATAATCACCAATAGATTAAAGCAAAGAGGCTACACTGATAATATTCTAGATGAAGCGAAAGAGAGTATAAAAGACATACCTAGAGAACATTTCCTCAGATATAGAAAGAAAGAGAACAAGCAATCCATGACTACTGCACCTAAATTTATAACTACCTACAGTACAGACTACTACAAAATCTGTGATATAATAAGGGAAAGTGTTCCCATTTTGTACACAGATCCTATCCTGAAGGAGATAGTGCATCAGGGAATTAACTTTATACCTAGGAGAGGTAAAACCTTAGCCAATCATCTATCACCTTCTGATATGATGAATAAAACCAAGACTAACTGGATACAAGGAAAGAAAGGCTTTTATAAATGCAGAAGAAAAGATTGTACAACCTGTGAACATGTATTAGAGGGTGACACTTTTTATTCCAGTACAACAAAAAATGATCACAAGATAATTTTTTTCATTAACTGTAACACCACTCATGTGGTTTATCTCTTGACATGCAGAATTTGCAATTGTCAGTATGTAGGTAAAACGAAGCGTCCTATCAAAGATAGGTTCTTAGAACATTTACGATCTGGGAAAGATGAGAAATCAGACACTCCAATTTCTAGACATTTTAAAAGTCTTCATGACTCAGACATGTCAAGTTTAACCTTACAAGGAATTGATCATGTACCCCATTGGAGAAGAGGAGGCAACAGGGAGGATAAACTAAATAAACGAGAGGTCTATTGGATTTTTTCACTTAAGACAAGCAACCCTCAAGGCTTAAATATGAGGAGGGACCTTGATTTATTTACTTAAATAATTGCATTTCTTCTTTGCATGTAATCACACACTATTATAAAATTTCCCCTCCCCCCTTTACGCATTGGATTTATATTTATTTATATATACCTCATATTGTCTCTAAACTACAAGGGTTTAAATTAGGACAATTCTTTCTATACGTGTTATAACAAGTGAAACAAAAAGTTCATACAGCTGGAGTGGAATATACAATTTCTATAGCTGCAGATAGCAGTAAATATTCCCTTTATAAACACTTGACAGAATTATTCAATTGTCATGAGTGATAGGTTTATATATTTTAAACTGTTTGTCTGACTTATTTTCATTTTCAGTTTGATATATAGTGTTTATAAACTTAAGTATACAGTTTAGAGTCCATTGTTAATTATACCATTACATAAATCACACTAAATTACACTGTGTCTTTAAAACTATGGTTTAAGTAAAGGTATGTCAGATTAGCCCAATATGCAGTGAACAAGTGAGCATGCTCACGAAACATGTCTGCTTGACTATCTGACACACCTGTGTTATGTTTTTACCTGTGAGCCTGCTGGGCCTGTGTGCCTGACCATATGCTTTTAACATTTGTGCCGAAATAAACTAACAGTAACTTTTACTTTGGACTGAGTGTCTCTGTGGTGCGCCCCTTTACTGGATTACTTTATACTTGCTTTTTAAGTTGGCAGACTTAATTTGGGGCTGCATAACGGGACATTCTGTGATTACACCCACTCTCCTTTGGGCCGTCTGGAGGACTGATCTCTCCACCCCCTGCAGTCATCGCATTGGGAGCGGTGAGTTGAGCGCTACACACACAGAACCACATTGTACACTTTAAACATCCTAGAACTGAGGGCAATCTTCAATGCTCTTCTGGCTTGGCCTCAGTTAGCTTCAACCCGGTTTGTTAGGTTCCAATCGGACAACATAACTTCAGTAGCTTACATCAACCATCAGGGAGGAACTCAGAGTTCCTTGGCCATGACAGAGATAGCCAAGATTATTCAGTGGGCAGAGACCCACAACTGCTGTCTATCTGCGATCCACATTCCAGGAGTGGACAATTGGGAAGCAGATTTTCTGAGCAGACAGACTTTTCACCCGGGGGAGTGGGAACTCCATCTGGAGGTGTTTAACAGCTTTGCTGTGATGCTCTTTGCCGCCTCCTGCTGGGGAGTAGTGATATTCCCAATAGTAATTAGACTCACCGTGTCAAGAAAGAACTATATTTATCAGGTAAGAATAAATTTTGTTTTTCAGCTGGGCCACTGAACACATTTTAGAAATTATATAACTGAAAAGAAAAACATATATATGTTTCTATATTGAAATTAGCAAATATTTAGTGTGTTTAGCCACCAGTTGACCAATCAATAAAAAACATAAGTATTGTTTCTGCACAGAAATTACATCAGTGACATATCCTTTGTGTTGCCAATGGGAAGCAGTAGAGGAATGGATTCTAACATGTTGCTAACGTGCAGTCCCTTCCTTATTCAAACAATAAATTTATGCAATATGGGTAAATTAGAGCCGGATAAATATTTGCTAAATCACCCTAGGCTTTAGGTTGTCTTATCGTCACAAACAACCAGGCCGCTGCAGGTCCCTCGTGAGTAAGAGAAAGCCGAATGCCGCCGGAAGTAGAGGAGGAGTCGCACACAGCCCAAGAGGTGCAAGCTAAGAGGTGCCGCAAAAATCCACAAAAGCAAAAAAAGCTGCACTCGGGAGGCACTATGAAAACTTAAAAAGCAAATCACATAACTTTAGTAGCTTTGAGAATGGAAGTATTATTTACAGTAGCAACAACCCTACTACTTCTAAGGTGTCATGGACAGCTTCTTGCTCTGCAGCGGAGGCAAGAAGTTATCCACCAAAAACAGCCCATTTGAGTCCCATGATTATCTTTTCCCTGCTGTAACCTGGAAGCTCTTACAGACTGTGAAATATTGCAGCGGTTCAGACTATCAAGGTAATTAATTATGATGATTTTTTTATTATTTTAAACCGGACACCTTCAGAACAAGGACAATTCCTGATCTGCTCAAAATGTTGGTTGTTTCATGGCTACCGAGTCTTTTCAATCAATTCCCAGTGTTGTGGTCAGTATGAGTCAACCAACGTTCTGCAGGCACCTACAAGCTACTTTAGACACAATATACACTATTTTAAGTGTTATATTTGTCTCGCAGAAACAACAGAGCTATGGCAATCAGTAAAATTACAATTTCTTTTGCAAGATGTACCGACTCCACGGATTCATCCTAACTTGTGGGATATTGTCCTTCCTGAGAAGAAGTAGCAAAGAGAGCACCACAGCAGAGCTGTCTATATAGCTCCCCCCTTAACTCCACCCCCCAGTCATTCTCTTTGCTGGCTCTAAGCAGGAAGGGTAAAGAGAAGAGGTGTTAAACTGTTAGTTTTATTTTATCTTCAATCAAGTGTTTGTTATTTTTAAATGGTACCGGTGTTGTACTATTTACTCTCATGCAGGACATAGATGAAGATTTCTGCCTGGAGGAATATGATCTTAGCATTTGTAACTAAGGTCCACTGCTGTTCCCACAGAAGCTGAGGAGTACAGGAAAACTTTAGTGTGAGGAACGGTTTTTTGCTATACAGCAATGAGGTATGTTCAGTCATATTTTCTGCAGAGACTGTGTTAACTCAGAAAGGCTGACAGTGTCCCCATTAGGGGAAGGGTAAGCAGTAATCCTAGTGTTATCAGAGGTTTTTACTAGCTTGCATAAAGGGTTAATTTTTTGTGGGCACTCACTTTGTTATGTGAATTTGGGACAAACGTATTTGTGTCTGGGAGTAACGTTTTCTGTTTTATGGGACATTTGCTTGAGGGTTCTTTGGGGTTGTTTATAACCCACATGGCTTTCAGGCAGGGTTTGTTAGTTTTGTGTAGGCCCCAGCAACATCGAGTGAGGTGGGCGGGGCCTACATTTACAAGCAGCAGCAACTTCTCCTGAGGTCCTGAGAGTCTTCTGAGGGACTAATTGAAGCTTTAAACCCCATATTATCGCTTCCTAAGGACAGGTAGAGCCACAGCAGAGCTGTGGCAAGGTGCTTTAGGGGTTTTTAATCAGTTTTAGACACTTATCAATCCGTTTTTTTTATTTGGGGGTCTATTGCTTTTTTACTTGTGGTGCAATCCTTCTAAAGCTTAGTGGGTACACTGTTAACATTTCAGAATTTTTGAAGCAATTTTAACCTGTTTTGCAGTTTGTGTATGCCTTTTTTTCCTCTTAAAGGTACAGTACCGTTTTTGCTAATTGTGTTTTTTTCATTAAATAAATTGTTTTCCCAGCTTGCTTGCTTCATTACTGTTAAACATGTCTGACACTGAGGAAACTCATTGTTCAATTTGTTTAGAAGCCATTGTGGAACCCCCTCTAAGAATGTGTCCCAATTGTACTGATATGTCTATAAATTGCAAACAGCATATTTTGACTTATAAGAATTTGGCATTAAATGATTCTCAGACAGAAGTAAATCAGGTTTCTCCAACATTGGTGTGTCCGGTCCACAGCGTCATCCTTACTTGTGGGAATATCTCTTCCCCAACAGGAAATGGCAAAGAGTCCCAGCAAAGCTGGCCATATAGTCCCTCCTAGGCTCCGCCCACCCCAGTCATTCTCTTTGCCGTTGCACAGGCAACATCTCCACGGAGATGGTTAAGAGTATGTGGTGTTTAGTTGTAGTTTTTTATTCTACTATCAAGAGTTTGTTATTTTAAAATAGTGCTGGTATGTACTATTTACTCTGAAACAGAAAGAGATGAAGAATTCTGTTTGTGAGAGGAAGATGATTTTAGCAGACAGTAACTAAAATCCTTTGCTGTTTCCACATAGGACTGTTGAGATGAAGTAACTTCAGTTGGGGGAAACAGTTAGCAGATTTTTCTGCTTAAGGTATGACTAGCCATATTTCTAACAAGACTGTGTAATGCTGGAAGGCTGTCATTTCCCCTCATGGGGACCGGTAAGCCATTTTCTTAGTCTCAAGCAGAATAAAGGGCTTAATATGGGCTATAAAACTGGTAGACACTTTTATGGGCAAAATCGATTGCTTTATTTGGGCATTTTATACATGTTTATGCTGGTATTTCACATTTATAAACTTGGGGAACGTTTTTTTAACGTCAGGCACTATGTTAGACACCTTTTCCAGTCAGGAAGGGCCTTCCCAGTTGTAGGCTGAGCCTCATTTTCGCGCCATTACTGCGCAGTTGTTTTTGAGAGCAAGACATGCAGATGCATGTGTGAGGACCTGAAAATAGTTGGAAAAGTTCCTAGAAGGCGTCATTTGGTATCGTATTCCCCTCTGGGTTTGGTAGAGTCGCAGCAAAGGCTGTAGCTGGGACTGTAGAGGGGTTAAAACTGTAACCGGCTCCGGTTTCGTTATTTTAAGGGTTAAAGCTCTGAAAGTTGGTGTGCAATACTTTTAATGCTTTAAGACACTGTGGTGAAATTTTGGTAAATTTTGAACAATTCCTTCATATTTTTTCACATATTCAGTAATAAAGTGTGCTCTGTTTAAAATTTAAAGAGACAGTAACGGTTTTCATTTAAAACGGTTTTTGTGTTTTACTGACAAGTTTAAGCCTGTTTAACATGTCTGTGCCTTCAGATAAGCTATGTTCTATATGTATGAAAGTCAATGTGTCTCCCCCTTCTAAATTATGTGATAATTGTGTAAAGCGTCCAAACAAAGTAAGGACAGTACTGTCACAGATAATGAAGTTGCCCAAGATGATTCATCAGATGAAGGGAGTAGACATGGTTCTACATCATCTCCTTCTGTGTCTACACCAGTTTTGCCCACGCAGGAGGCCCCTAGTACTTCTAGCGTGCCAATGCTTATTACCATGCAACAATTGACGGCTGTAATGGATAACTCCATAGCAAATATTTTATCCAAAATGCCTGCATATCAGAGAAAGTGCGATTGCTCTGTTTTAAACACTGAAGAGCAGGAGGGCGCTGATGATAATTGTTCTGTCATACCCTCACACCAATCTGAAGGGGCCATGAGGGAGGTTTTGTCAGATGGGGAAATTTCAGATTCAGGAAAAATTTTCCAACAGGCTGAACCTGATGTTGTGACATTTAAATTTAAATTAGAACATCTCCGCGCACTGCTTAAGGAGGTGTTATCTACTCTGGATGATTGTGACAACCTGGTCATTCCAGAAAAATTATGCAAGATGGACAAGTTCCTAGAGGTTCCGGTGCACCCCGACGCTTTTCCTATACCCAAGCGGGTGGCGGACATAGTGAATAAGGAATGGGAGAAGCCCGGCATACCTTTTGTTCCCCCTCCTATATTTAAGAAATTATTTCCTATGGTCGACCCCAGAAAGGACTTATGGCAGACAGTCCCTAAGGTCGAGGGGGCAGTTTCTACTCTAAACAAGCGCACTACTATTCCTATCGAGGATAATTGTGCTTTCAAAGATCCTATGGATAAAAAATTGGAGAGTTTGCTTAAAAAGATTTTTATACAGCAAGGTTACCTTCTTCAACCCATTTCGTGCATTGTTCCTGTCACTACAGCAGCGTGGTTCTGGTTCGAGGAACTAGAAAAGTCGCTCAGTAGAGAGACTCCATATGAGGAGGTTATGGACAGAGTTCACGCACTTAAGTTGGCTAACTCTTTTATTTTAGATGCCGCTTTGCAAATAGCTAGATTAGCGGCAAAAAAATCAGGGTTTGCAATTGTAGCGCGCAGAGCGCTTTAGCTAAAGTCTTGGTCAGCGGATGTATCATCCAAGACAAAATTGCTTAATATCCCCTTCAAGGGTAAAACTCTCTTTGGGCCAGAATTGAAAGAGATTATCTCAGACATCACTGGGGGAAAGGGCCACGCCCTCCAACAAGATAGGCCTTTCAAAGCCAAGAATAAGTCTAATTTTCGTTCCTTTCGTAATTTCAGGAACGGACCGGGCTCTAATTCTGCATCCTCTAAGCAAGAGGGTAATACCTCACAGACCAAACCAGCCTGGAAACCGATGCAAGGCTGGAACAAGGGTAAGCAGGCCAAGAAGCCTGCCTCTGCTAACAAAACAGCATAAAGGAGTAGCCCCCGATCCGGGACCGGATCTAGTGGGGGGCAGACTCTCTCTCTTTGCTCAGGCTTGGGTGTTGGATGTTCAGGATCCCTGGACGCTAGAAATAGTTTCTCAGGGTTATCTTCTGGAATTCAAGGAACTACCCCCAAGGGGAAGGTTCTACATGTCTCACTTATCCTCAAACCAAATAAAGAGACAGGCATTCTTACATTGTGTAGAAGACCTGTTAAAGATGGGAGTAATACACCCAGTTCCAACGGCGGAACAAGGAATAGGATTTTACTCAAATCTGTTTGTAGTTCCCAAAAAAGAGGGAACTTTCAGACCAATCCTGGATCTAAAGATCCTAAACAAATTTCTCAGAGTACCATCGTTCAAGATGGAAACCATTCGAACGATTCTACCCACAATTCAGGAAGGTCAATTTATGACTACCGTGGATCTAAAGGATGCGTATCTACATATCCCTATCCACAAAGAACATCATCAGTTCCTAAGGTTCGCCTTTCTGGACAAACATTACCAGTTTGTGGCCCTCCCATTCGGGTTAGCCACTGCTCCAAGGATTTTCACAAAGGTACTCGGATCCCTTCTAGCGGTTCTAAGACCAAGGGGCATTGCAGTAGTACCGTACTTGGACGACATTCTAGTACAAGCGTCGTCTCTTTCAAAGGCAAAGGCTCACTCAGACATCGTTCTGGCCTTTCTCAGATCTCACGGATGGAAGGTGAACATAGAAAAAAGTTCCCTGTCTCCGTTGACAAGAGTTCCCTTCTTGGGAACAATAATAGATTCCTTAGAAATGAGGATTTTCTTGACAGAAGTCAGAAAGTCAAAACTTCTAAACGCTTGTCAAGTTCTTCATTCTATTCCTCGTCCTTCCGTAGCTCAGTGCATGGAAGTAGTAGGATTGATGGTTGCAGCAATGGACATAGTTCCTTTTGCGCGAATTCATCTAAGACCATTACAACTGTGCATGCTGAAACAGTGGGATGGGGACTATACAGACTCGTCTCCAGTGATTCAAGTAGATCAGAAGACCAGAGACTCACTCCGTTGGTGGCTAACCCAGGATCACCTATCCCAGGGAATGAGCTTCCGCAGTCCAGAGTGGGTCATCGTCACGACCGACGCCAGCCTAGTGGGCTGGGGCGCGGTCTGGGAATCCCTGAAAGCTCAGGGACTGTGGTCTCGGGAAGAGTCTCTTCTCCCGATAAACATTCTGGAACTAAGAGCGATATTCAATGCTCTCAGGGCTTGGCCTCAGCTAGCAAAGGCCAGATTCATAAGATTCCAATCAGACAACATGACGACTGTTGCGTATCTCAATCATCAGGGGGGAACAAGGAGTTCCCTGGCGATGAAAGAAGTGACCAAAATAATACAATGGGCGGAGAATCACTCCTGCCACCTATCTGCGATCCACATTCCAGGTGTGGAAAACTGGGAAGCGGATTATTTGAGTCGTCAAACATTCCATCCGGGGGAGTGGGAACTCCACCCGGAGATCTTTGCCCAGTTGACGCAACTAAGGGGCATTCCAGATATGGATCTGATGGCGTCCCATCAGAACTTCAAGGTTCCTTGCTACGGGTCCAGATCCAGGGATCCCAAGGCGACTCTAGTGGATGCACTAGTAGCTCCTTGGACCTTCAACCTAGCTTATGTGTTTCCACCGTTTCATCTCATTCCCAGGCTGGTAGCCAGGATCAAACAGGAGAGGGCCTCGGTGATCTTGATAGCTCCTGCGTGGCCACGCAGGACTTGATATGCAGACCTGGTGAATATGTCATCGGTTCCACCATGGAAGCTACCTTTGAGACAGGACCTTCTTGTTCAGGGTCCATTCGAACATCCAAATCTGGTCTCCCTCCAGCTGACGGCTTGGAGATTGAACGCTTGATTCTATCAAAGCGTGGGTTTTCAGATTCCGTGATAGATACTCTGGTTCAAGCCAGAAAACCGGTAACTAGAAAGATTTACCATAAAATATGGAAAAGATATATCTGCTGGTGTGAATCCAAGGGATTCCCATGGAATAAGATAAAGATTCCTAGGATTCTTTCCTTTCTACAAGAAGGTTTGGATAAAGGATTATCTGCAAGTTCTCTAAAGGGACAGATTTCTGCTTTATCTGTCCTACTACACAAACGACTGGCAGTTGTGCCAGATGTTCAAGCATTTGTTCAGGCTTTGGTTCGGATCAAGCCTGTTTACAGACCTTTGACTCCTCCCTGGAGTTTAAATCTAGTTCTTTCAGTTCTTCAAGGGGTTCCGTTTGAACCTTTACATTCCGTAGATATTAAGTTGTTATCTTGGAAAGTTTTGTTTTTGGTTGCTATTTCTTCTGCTAGAAGAGTTTCTGAGTTATCTGCTCTACAATGTACTCCACCCTATCTGGTGTTCCATTCAGATAAGGTTGTTTTGCGTACTAAGCCTGGTTTTCTACCAAAGGTTGTTTCCAACAAAAATATTAATCAGAAGATAGTTGTACCTTCTTTGTGTCCAAATCCAGTTTCAAAGAAGGAACGTTTGCTACACAATTTAGATGTAGTCCGTGCTCTAAAATTCTACTTAGAAGCTACGAAAGAGTTCAGACAAACTTCTTCTCTGTTTGTCGTCTATTCTGGTAAAAGGAGAGGTCAAAAAGCAACTTCTACCTCTCTTTCTTTTTGGCTTAAAAGCATCATCCCATTGGCTTATGAGACTGCCGGACGGCAGCCTCCTGAAAGAATCACAGCTCACTCCACTAGGACTGTAGCTTCCACATGGGCCTTCAAGAACGAGGCTTCTGTTGATCAGATATATAAGGCAGCGACTTTGTCTTCACTGCACACTTTTGCCAAATTTTACAAATTTGATACTTTTGCTTCTTCGGAGGCTATTTTTGGGAGAAAGGTTTTGCAAGCCGTGGTGCCTTCCGTTTAGGTGACCTGATTTGCTCCCTCCCTTCATCCGTGTCCTAAAGCTTTGGTATTGGTTCCCACAAGTAAGGATGACGCCGTGGACCGGACACACCAATGTTGGAGAAAACAGAATTTATGCTTACCTGATAAATTACTTTCTCCAACGGTGTGTCCGGTCCACGGCCCGCCCTGGTTTTTTAATCATGTCCGATGAATTATTTTCTCTAACTACAGTCACCACGACACCATATGGTTTCTCCTATTTTTTCCTCCTGTCCGTTGGTCGAATGACTGGGATGGGCGGAGCCTAGGAGGGACTATATGGCCAGCTTTGCTGTGACTCTTTGCTATTTCCTGTTGGGGAAGAGATATTCCCACAAGTAAGGATGACGCCGTGGACCGGACACACCGTTGGAGAAAGTAATTTATCAGGTAAGCATAAATTCTGTTTTCGCCATCTAGTTCTCCCCAAGAGTCACAACCAGTTACGCCCGCACAAGCGACGCCAAGTACTTCTAGTGCGTCTAATTCTTTCACCTTGCAAGATATGGCTTCAGTTATGAATACTACCCTCACAGAGGTTTTATCTAAACTGCCAGGGTTGCAAGGGAAGCGCAGTAGCTCTGAGTTAAGAATAAATGCTGAGCCTTCTGACGCTTTAGTAGCCGTATCCGATATTCCCTCACAATGTTCTGAGGTAGGGATGAGGGATTTGCTGTCTGAGGGAGAGATTTCTGATTCAGGAAAGATGTTCCCTCAGACAGATTCAGATATGACGGCATTTAAATTTAAGCTAGAGCACCTCCGTTTATTGCTCAGGGAGGTTTTAGCTACTCTGGATGATTGTGACCCTATTGTCGTTCCAGAGAAATTGTGTAAAATGGACAAATATTTAGAGGTTCCTGTTTACACTGATATTTTTCCGGTCCCTAAGAGGATTTTGGACATTGTTACTAAGGAGTGGGATCGACCAGGTATTCCGTTTGCTCCCCCTCCTGTTTTTAAGAAAATGTTCCACATTTCTGACACCATAAAGGACTCATGGCAGACGGTCCCTAAGGTGGAGGGAGCTATTTCTACTCTGGCTAAGCGTACAACTATACCTATTGAAGACAGTTGTGCTTTCATTGATCCTATGGATAAAAAGTTAAAGGGTCTCCTAAAGAAAATTTTTGTTCATCAGGGTTTTCTTCTTCAACCTATAGCGTGCATTGTTCCAGTAACCACTGCAGCTGCTTTTTGGTTTGAGGCTCTAGAAGAGGCTCTTCAGATGGAGACCGCACTAGATGATATTTTGGACAGAATCAAAACCCTTAAGTTGGCTAATTCTTTTATTACAGGCGCCGCTTTTCATCTTGCCAAGTTAGCGGCAAAGAATTCAGGTTTTGCCATTTTAGCGCGAAGAGCGTTATGGCTTAAGTCCTGGTCAGCTGATGTGTCATCTAAATCTAAGCTTTTGACCCTATTCTGGCCTGCACTGAAAGAGATCATTTCAGACATCACTGGAGGGAAGGGTCATGCCCTCCCTCAAGATAAGTCAAATAAGACAAGGACCAAACAAAATAATTTTCGTTCCTTTCGAAACTTCAAGGGTGGTCCCGCTTCCTCTTCCCCTGCTGCAAAGCAAGAGGGGAACTTTGCTCAATCCAAGCCAACCTGGAGACCTAACCAGGCTTGGAACAAGGGTAAACAGGCCAAAAAGCCTGCTGCTGCCACTAAGACAGCATGAAGGGGTAGCCCCCGATCCGGGACCGGGTCAAGTAGGGGGCAGACTTTCACTCTTTGCTCAGGCCTGGGCAAGAGACGTTCAGGGCTCCTGGGCCATAGAAATTGTAGCCCAGGGGTATCTCCTAGATTTCAAAGATTCCCCTCCAAGGGGGAGGTTCCATCTTTCTCAATTGTCTGTAAACCAGACAAAAAGAGAGGCGTTCGTACGCTGTGTAGAAGACCTTTTTACCATGAGAGTGATCTGCCCAGTTCCGAAAACAGAACAGGGGCAAGGTTTCTTCTCTGAGGGAACCTTCAGACCAATTCTAGATCTCAAGATCCTAAACCAATTCCTAAGAGTTCCATCCTTCAAGATGGAGACCATTCGGACTATTTTACCAATGATCCAGGAGGGTCAATATATGACTACCGGGGATCTAAAGGATGTGTATCTACACATTCCTATCCACAAAGATCATCACCAGTTCCTAAGGTTTGCCTTTCTGGACAGGCATTACCAGTTTGTGGCTCTTCCCTTCGGGTTGGCCACGGCGCCAAGAATCTTCACAAAGGTGCTAGGGTCCCTTCTGGCGGACCTAAGGCCGAGGGGCATAGCAGTGGCGCCTTATCTAGACAACATCTTAATTCAAGCGTCGACTTTCCAACTTGCCAAGTCTCACACAGACTTAGTGTTGGCCTTTCTAAGATCTCATGAGTGGAAGGTGAACGTGTAAAAGAGTTATTTTATCCCTCTCACAAGAGTTCCATTCCTGGGAACTCAAATAGCTTCGGTGGACATGAAAATATTTCTGACGGAGGTCAGGAAATCAAAGATTTTAACCACCTGCTGAGCTCTTCATTCCATTCCTTGGCCGTCAGTGACTCAGTGTATGGAGGTAATCGGACTTATGGTAGCGGCAATGGACATAGTTCCGTTTGCTCGCTTGCATCTCAGACCACTGCAACTATGCATGCTCAAACAGTGGAATGGGGATTATGCAGATTTATCTCCTCAGATAAATCTGGATCAAGAGACCAGAGACTCTCTTCTTTGGTGGTTGTCACAGGATCACCTGTCCAGGGGAATGTGTTTCCGCAGGCCAGCGTGGGTTATTGTGATGACGGACGCCAGTTTACTGGGCTGGGGTGCAGTCTGGAATTCCCTGAAAGCACAGGGTTTGTGGACTCAGGAGGAGGCCCTCCTACCGATAAATATTCTGGAATTAAGAGCGATATTCAATGCTCTTCAGGCGTGGCTTCGGCCGGATTCATCAGGTTTCAGTCGGACAACATCACGAGTAGCTTATATCAATTATCAGGGGGGAACAAGGAGTTCCTTGGCGATGATAGAAGATTCCAGGATAATCCAATGGGCAGAGACTCACTCTTGCCATCTATCAGCGATCTATATCCCAGGGGTGGAGAACTGGGAGGCAGATTTTCTAAGTCGTCAGACTTTTCATCCGGGGGAGTGGGAGCTCAATCTGGAGGTGTTTTCTCAACTGGTTCAGCTATGGGGCACACCAGAATTGGATCTGATGGCGTCTCGTCAGAACGCCAAACTTCCTCGTTACGGATCCAGGTCAAGGGATCCTCAGGCAGTACTGATAGATGCTCTAGCAGTACCCTGGTTGTTCAACCTGGCTTATGTGTTTCCACCATTCCCTCTCCTTCCGCGTCTGATTGCCAGAATCAAACAGGAGAGAGCTTTGGTGATTTTGATAGTGCCTGCGTGGCCATGCAGGACTTGGTATGCAGGCCTGGTGGACATGTCATCTCTTCCACCATGGACTCTGTCACTGAGACGGGACCTTTTTTTAAATCAAAGATTTTTATTGAGGCAATACAAGAAAAAGAAAGAACATAACCATAATATACATTTTACATCACTTTGATAAATTTTGCATACAAGACATTGTTTATCCATTAGACAATGAAACCTTTGCATATAAGAGAATAAAGAAATCTTAATTCAGATATCATATATGTATCTCACCAAAAGAACATAATGAATATAAAGGACATTGTATGCTAGTACAAAATCAAATACATATAATCAAGCATTACCTCTTTTTTTTTTTTTTTTCCTTTTGTTTCCTATATAAACGCATAAGAAAGTGATTAAATTTGAACAACCCATAAAACTTATACTTCTTATAGAGTGATATGTTAATTATAAAATAAGTGTATTTATTATCTGAAAATTTACAAATTATAGGGAGTCATAACAAGTTGCTCCTACTAGATATACGTAATTGGAGGGCAGATTGCCTCATTTTCTTTGAAGACAGAAGGATAAGAGCAACTTATAGCAGTACAATATCAATAGCGGGTAAATACCGCTTATTTGTCCACCTAAAATAAGGGTGGACGGTAAGGTATAAGATATATGATATAAGATATGGCATAAGATGAGATATAGGGGGCTTCTGGATGAGCTCCTCTCCTGGGGAGTTGCCAACTATAGACGATGAGGGAAAAGGGAGTAGGGGCATGACCCGCAGGCAACAAGTTCCGGCGGGAAAGGGAGGAGAGGAGCCCGACAAAAATAAATGATGTGCTCTAGTAATGAGGTGATACTGTGTCTGAAACTACAAACCTGCAATATCAGGGTCTGTAGAGCATTGCAACTATATGCATGCTGAGACTTCTAGCGGGAACAGGCTATGTGATACTACAACAAGAACCAGGACATCAAAGGTTATCTCAGCTATAAGTCTATGTTTTAGTGCAACATATGTGCCTATTCTCTAGGAATTAAGCCTTAATGTCTATTAGAGGCAAGATAGTTATCCTAGGATGTCTATACAACCTATACGTTTATATGGTGGGCAGGTAGATGGGATCTAAAGCATGAAGGTTAAATATTATAATATTTCAGACCATTAAAGTATGTGTCATAATCTAATATATGTGACTATATCTGACAACCTACTACTAGGCGTACCTAGAGTATCACATTGAATACTACGATACATTAGTGCATACCTTTGATATACTAGCGAACCTCTGCAGTCATTGTGTTTACCTTGGGCTCCAAATCACTGAAATGAAAATTCAACTGGCAATTATAAATGTATAGTGCACATGAGATGGGTGCCCCGTCCATTATAAACCTAACAAAATAGTGGAAACTCAGATATCTATGATATTAATCTAGGGTTTTAACTAAGGAAAAGGATGATTTCGACTAGGCATATCCCCAAATAAGCAAACAGAAGCAGTCAAATATCAAAAAACATATGAAATGTGTCCAAGGAAACATAGGGGAGGAAGTCTAGGGGTACAGATAATAATATATAGCTAAACCTTATATATTCTCCTTAATTGTGGCGTATATATTGATGTAAAACCTCCATTTAATCGTTTTATTACCAAACATTTTCTTTTCCCATTCCACTTAAATCCATACTGAGCATCCAGACATCCCCATTTCAAGTGGAGAAATGACATATAAGCTAGTCACGATAACCATAGCAGGGCATAAATACTTAAAACATTAGGTCTAATTGGCAAAAATATCCACATTAGCAGCACGGTTGTGTATATAGAGCCAGGGCTGGCATAAATCCCAATAATAATCCATACTACCAGGGTGGGTATACATGCAAAACTTGAACTGACATAGAAAAGACCAAATTAACTTTAGTAACAAAATAATTAGGTTTGACAATTGTCCATATAAATAGACTATTACTCTGAGCATAGGGGATAGGATAGTAAACACTGTTTTAAGGAGTCTATTTACTTTACGTTCGTCTTTGATAAAGACCTCATCCTATGCCACTTTGAAAAAATGTAGCTGAATACACTGCTCGAGGTCTCAACGTGTCAGACCCTAATATAAATGAGAGGCCCTTTGGAACGCAAGTGAGCTTAGAAACTATAGTGGTTGAAGTAGCCACACCAGCTATGTCCATCATCAACATTCCAAATCCATAGACGCACTCCTGAGCCACAGACCTGCATACTCCAACCGGAGCCAATTCTTCCACACCACTCAGATTATCTAAAGGCGGCGTCCGCTGCATCTTGAAACATCCGGAGGCATCCCCTGCCGACATTTGACGGCTTCGTATACTCATAGCATCAGGTGCCATAGTGTTTCTTGCTTCCAGTATGGTACAGGCCACCAGAATAGGAGAGTCACTCTCCGGTGAAGTCAACTCCTTACTGAGTAAATGTTGCGTTTCTTTCTCTTCTTCGGAGTCGTGAGCACTGCCTTGTCGGGATACCGCTATCGGAGCATGCTGTAATTCTTTAGCTTCACAAGTCAAAGCGCTTGGTAACCTAACAGGCCCCGAGTCATTCACAGCTGGTAAGGCCTCGTCTTGCGTACTACCTTGTAGTGAGACAATTAAGTCTGCTTGGTGGCGAACCATTTTTTGTTCCATTTCTGTGATTATAGAGCATATTAAGTTGCAATACTTCTCCCTCTCCTGCATGGTCATAGCTTGGCACATAACCCAGGCCTGGGGGGGGGAGATGAAAATGATAACAGCAGGCCGCAGTCAGACAACCACTTAGCTTAAATCAGTGGTGGGTCGCAATTATAGAACAACAGTCATATGGGATAAATCAGCTTAGAACACTAATCCCACCAGTGTTGTTTATAAAGTCGGATGGCAGTTAGATCTTGAGATAGCCAACGAATTTCATAGATCCCATGTGGAGCTTCAGAAAATGCGACCCACCATCTCTACTGCTTAGACACTCCCCGAGACGGGACCTTTTGATTATCAAAGCGGGGTTTCTCTGAGTCGGTCATAGATACCTTGATTCAGGCTCGAAAGCCTGTCACCAGGAAGATCTATCATAAGATATGGCGTAAATATCTTTTTTGGTGTGAATCCAAAGGCTACTCATGGAGTAAGATCAGGATTCCTAGGATTTTGTCTTTTCTCCAAGAAGGATTGGAGAAAGGATTGTCCGCTAGTTCCTTAAAGGGACAGATATCTGCTTTGTCTATTCTGTTGCACAAGCGTCTGGCAGATGTCCCAGACGTTCAGGCTTTTTGTCAGGCTTTAGTTAGAATTAAGCCTGTATTTAAACCTGTTGCTCCGCCATGGAGTCTCAATTTAGTTCTTAAAGTTCTTCAGGGGGTTCCGTTTGAACCCATGCATTCCATAGATATTATGCTTCTATCTTGGAAAGTTCTGTTTCTAGTTGCTATCTCTTCAGCTTGAAGAGTTTCTGAACTATCTGCATTACAATGTGACTCGCCTTATCTTGTTTTCCATGCTGATAAGGTGGTTTTGCGTACCAAACCTGGGTTCCTCCCTAAGGTTGTTTCTAACAGGAATATCAATCAGGAAATTGTTGTTCCTTCTCTGTGTCCTAATCCTTCTTCTAAGAAGGACCGTCTGTTGCACAACTTGGACGTGGTTCGTGCCTTGAAGTTTTATTTGCGGGCAACCAAAGATTTTCGCCAATCATCTTCTTTGTTTGTTGTCTATGCTGGAAAGCGTAGAGGTCAAAAGGCTAAGGCTACCTATCTTTCCTTTTGGCTGAAAAGCATCATCCGTTTGGCTTATGAGACTGCTGGACAGCAGCCTCCTGAAAGAATTACAGCTCACTGTACTAGAGCGCTGGCTTCCACATGGGCTTTTAAAAATGATGCTTCTGTTGAACAGATTTGTAAGGCTGCGGCTTGGTCTTCGCTTCATACCTTTTCCAAATTTTACAAATTTGATACTTTTGCTTCTTCGGAGGCTATTTTTGGGAGAAAGGTTTTGCAAGCAGTGGTGCCTTCTGTTTAAGGTACCTGTCTTGTTCCCTCCCTTCATCCGTGTCCTAAAGCTTTGGTATTGGTATCCCACAAGTTAGGATGAATCCGTGGACCCGGTACATCTTGCAAAAGAAAACAGAATTTATGCTTACCTGATAATTTTCTTTCTTTTGCGATGTACCGAGTCCACGGCCCGCCCTGTCTATTCAAGACAGATAGTATTTTTTATGTAAACTTCAGTCACCTCTGCACCTTATAGTTTCTCCTTTTCTTCCTTGGCCTTCGGTCGAATGACTGGGGGGTGGAGTTAAGGGGGGAGCTATATAGACAGCTCTGCTGTGGTGCTCTCTTTGCTACTTCCTTTCAGGAAGGACAATATCCAACAAGTTAGGATGAATCAGTGGACTCGGTACATCGCAAAAGAAAGAAATTTATCAGGTAATCACAAATTCTGTTTTTTTTTCATATTATTGGTAACCCAAATGTGTTTGCGGCGATAGACTGTACACATTGAGACCACCCAAGAACAGAGAGGAAATCAGTCTAAACTATCAAAAGCATTTCAATGTGCAAATGGTCTGTGATGCCCAACTGTAAATCATAAGTGTTTTCTATAAACATGTCATGACTACTACATTCTGCGCCAGTCTGGGCTTTACGCAGTTTGAGAACAATGAACTGCCTGATGGATGACAACTTGGTATAAACTATATTTAATGTACTACATTTAGTTAATGTTACTATCAGCCCCCCCCCCCCATGAGTAGCTGTGTATACAAGTTTGAAAAAAAAGGAAACATGTATAATTGTAAACTAATCATTAGTCCGTTTAACCTAAATCTTTCATCAAAACTTAAAATATAAACTTCTATAAGCCAATCACTATAAACATCTACTTGGATGACTAATGATATCTGCCAAATACCTGTCTGCTCTTGATTCAAATCTAAACATGGAAAAACAGATGGCTACAGATGTTACTTAAGAAATCATGTTTTCATTTATCGTAATGCAACATTGTAATTCAAACTTAGAGACATTTAATATTTCTTCTTTACTTAAATTACAACCCCGTATTCTAATTTCATTTTTCTCTTAAGTGTATCCAGTCCACGGATCATCCATTACTTGTGGGATATTCTCCTTCCCAACAGGAAGTTGCAAGAGGATCACCCACAGCAGAGCTGCTATATAGCTCCTCCCCTCACTGCCATATCCAGTCATTCTCTTGCAACTCTCAACTAAGATGGAGTTCGTAAGAGGACTGTGGTGTTTTATACTTAGTTTATTTCTTCAATCAAAAGTTTGTTATTTTTAAATGGTACCGGAGTGTACTGTTTATCTCAGGCAGTATTTAGAAGAAGAATCTGCCTGCGTTTTCTATGATCTTAGCAGAAGTAACTAAGATCCTTTGCTGTTCTCACATATTCTGAGGAGTGAGGTAACTTCAGAGGGGGAATAGCGTGCAGGTTTTCCTGTAATAAGGTATGTGCAGTTAAAATATTTTTTTAGGGATGGAATTTGCTAGAAAATGCTGCTGATACCGAAGTAATGTAAGTAAAGCCTTAAATGCATTGATAGCGACTGGTATCAGGCTTATTAATAGAGATACATACTCTTATAAAAGTGTATTTTAAAACGTTTGCTGGCATGTTTAATCGTTTTTTACATATGTTTGGTGATAAAACTTATTGGGGCCTAGTTTTTTCCACATGGCTGGCTTGAATTTTGCCTAGAAACAGTTCCCTGAGGCTTCCCACTGTTGTAATATGAGTGGGAGGGGCCTATTTTAGCGTTTTTTTGCACAGCAAAAATTACAGACACAGACATCCAGCTTCTTCCTGCATGATCCAGGACTTCTCTGAAGGGCTCAAAAGGCTTCAAAAGTCGTATTGAGGGAGGTAAAAAGCCACAGTAGAGCTGTGGCAGTTGTGACTGTTTAAAAAACGTTTTTGTCATTTGTTATTCCGTTTTTGGTATTAAGGGGTTAATCATCCATTTGCAAGTGGGTGCAATGCTCTGCTAACTTATTACATACACTGTAAAAATGTTGTTAGTGTAACTGCATTTTTTCACTGTTATTTCAAAATTTTGGAAAATTTGTGTTTCTTAAAGGCGCAGTAACTTTTTTTATATTGCTTGTAAACTTGTTTTAAAGTGTTTTCCAAGCTTGCTAGTCTCATTGCTAGTCTGTTTAAACATGTCTGACACAGAGGAACCTACTTGTTCATTATGTTTGAAAGCCATGGTGGAGCCCCATAGGAGAATGTGTACTAAATGTATTGATTTCACCTTAAACAGTAAAGATCAGTCTTTATCTATAAAAGAATTATCACCAGAGGGTTCTGTCGAGGGGGAAGTTATGCCGACTAACTCTCCCCACGTGTCAGACCCTTCGCCTCCCGCTCAGGGGACGCACGCTAATATGGCGCCAATTACATCAGGGACGCCCATAGCGATTACCTTGCAGGACATGGCTGCAATCATGAATAATACCCTGTCAGAGGTATTATCTAGATTGCCTGAATTAAGAGGCAAGCGCGATAGCTCTGGGGTTAGGAGAGATACAGAGCGCGTAAATGCTGTTAGAGCCATGTCTGATACTGCGTCACAGTATGCAGAACATGAGGACGGAGAGCTTCAGTCTGTGGGTGACATCTCTGACTCGGGGAAACCTGATTCAGATATTTCTAATTTTAAATTTAAGCTTGAGAACCTCCGTGTATTGCTTGGGGAAGTATTAGCTGCTCTGAATGACTGTAACACAGTTGCAATTCCAGAGAAATTGTGTAGGCTGGATAGATACTATGCGGTGCCGGTGTGTACTGACGTTTTTCCTATACCTAAAAGGCTTACAGAAATTATTAGCAAGGAGTCGGATAGACCCGGTGTGCCCTTTTCCCCACCTCCTATATTTAGAAAAATGTTTCCAATAGACGCCACTATACGGGACTTATGGCAGACGGTCCCTAAGGTGGAGGGAGCAGTTTCTACTTTAGCAAAGCGTACCACTATCCCGGTTGAGGACAGTTGTGCTTTTTCAGATCCAATGGATAAAAAATTGGAGGGTTACCTTAAGAAAATGTTTATTCAACAAGGTTTTATTTTACAGCCCCTTGCATGCATTGCGCCTGTCACTGCTGCGGCGGCATTCTGGTTTGAGGCCCTGGAAGAGGCCATCCAGACAGCTCCATTGAATGAAATTATTGACAAGCTTAGAACGCTTAAGCTAGCTAACTCATTTGTTTCTGATGCCATTGTTCATTTGACTAAACTAACGGCTAAGAATTCCGGATTCACCATCCAGGCGCGTAGGGCGCTATGGCTTAAATCCTGGTCAGCTGACGTGACTTCAAAGTCTAAATTACTCAACATTCCTTTCAAGGGGCAGACCTTATTCGGGCCTGGCTTGAAGGAAATTATTGCTGACATTACTGGAGGCAAGGGTCATACCCTTCCTCAGGACAGGGCCAAATCAAAGGCCAAACAGTCTAATTTTCGTGCCTTTCGAAATTTCAAGGCAGGAGCAGCATCAACTTCCTCCGCTTCAAAACAAGAGGGAACTGTTGCTCATTCCAGACAGGCCTGGAAACCTAACCAGTCCTGGAACAAGGGCAAGCAGGCCAGAAATCCTGCTGCTGCCCCCAAGACAGCATGAAGGAACGGCCCCCTATCCGGAAACGGATCTAGTGGGTTGCAGACTTTCTCTCTTCGCCCAGGCGTGGGCAAGAGATTTCAGGATCCCTGGGCGTTGGAGATCATATCTCAGGGATATCTTCTGGACTTCAAAGCTTCTCCTCCACAAGGGAGATTTCATCTTTCAAGGTTATCAGCAAACCAGATAGAGAAAGAGGCATTCCTAAGCTGTGTGCAAGACCACCTAGTAATGGGAGTGATCCATCCAGTTCCGCGGACGGAACAAGGACAGGGATTTTATTCAAATCTGTTTGTGGTTCCCAAGAAAGAGGGAACCTTCAGACCAATCTTGGATCTAAAGATCTTAAACAAATTCCTCAGAGTTCCATCATTCAAAATGGAATCTATTCGGACCATCCTACCCATGATCCAAGAGGGTCAGTAAATGACCACAGTGGACTTAAAAGATGCCTACCTTCACATACCGATTCACAAAGATCATCATCGGTTCCTAAGGTTTGCCTTTCTAGACAGGCATTACCAATTTGTAGCTCTGCCCGAGAATTTTTACAAAGGTTCTGGGCTCACTTCTGGCGGTTCTAAGACCGCGAGGCATAGCGGTGGCTCCGTATCTAGACGACATCCTGATACAGGCGTCAAGCTTTCTAATTGCCAAGTCTCATACAGAGATAGTTCTGGCATTTCTGAAGTCGCATGGGTGGAAAGCGAACGTGGAAAAGAGTTCTCTATCACCACTCACAAGAGTCTCCTTCCTAGGGACTCTTATAGATTCTGTAGAGATGAAAATTTACCTGACGGAGTCCAGGTTATCTCAACTTCTAAATGCTTGCCGTGTCCTTCATTCCATTCCACGCCCGTCAGTGGCTCAGTGCATGGAAGTAATCGGCTTAATGGTAGCGGCAATGGACATAGTGCCATTTGCGCGCCTGCATCTCAGACCACTGCAATTATGCATGCTAAGTCAGTGGAATGGGGATTACTCAGATTTGTCCCCTCTACTAAATCTGGATCAAGAGACCAGAGATTCTCTTCTCTGGTGGCTTTCTCTGGTCCATCTGTCCAAGGGTATGACCTTTCGCAGGCCAGATTGGACGATTGTAACAACAGATGCCAGCCTTCTAGGTTGGGGCGCAGTCTGGAACTCCCTGAAGGCTCAGGGATTGTGGACTCAGGAGGATAAACTCCTCCCAGTAAATATTCTGGAGTTAAGAGCAATATTCAATGCTCTTCTAGCTTGGCCTCAGTTAGCAACACTGAGGTTCATCAGATTTCAGTCGGACAACATCACGACTGTGGCTTACATCAACCATCAAGGGGGAACCAGGAGTTCCCTAGCGATGTTAGAAGTCTCAAAGATAATTCGCTGGGCAGAGTCTCACTCTTGCCACCTGTCAGCGATCCACATCCCAGGCGTAGAGAACTGGGAGGCGGATTTTTTAAGTCGTCAGACTTTTCATCCGGGGGAGTGGGAACTCCATCCGGAGGTGTTTGCTCAACTCGTCCATCGTTGGGGCAAACCAGAACTGGATCTCATGGCGTCTCGCCAGAACGCCAAGCTTCCTTGTTACGGATCCAGGTCCAGGGACCCGGGAGCAACGCTGATAGATGCTCTAGCAGCTCCTTGGTTCTTCAACCTGGCCTATGTGTTTCCACCGTTTCCTCTGTTCCCTCGACTGATTGCCAAAATCAAACAGGAGAGAGCATCGGTGATTCTAATAGCGCCTGCGTGGCCACGCAGGACCTGGTATGCAGACCTAGTGGACATGTCATCTCTTCCACCATGGACTCTGCCTCTGAGGCAGGACCTTCTAATACAAGGTCCTTTCAATCATCCAAATCTAATTTCTCTGAGACTGACTGCATGGAGATTGAAAGCTTGATTCTATCAAGGCATGGCTTCTCCGAGTCAGACATTGATACTTTAATACAGGCTCGGAAGCCTGTCACCAGGAAAATCTACCATTAGATATGGCGTAAATATCTTTATTGGTGTGAATCCAAGAGTTACTCATGGAGTAAGGTTAGGATTCCTAGGATATTGTCCTTTCTCCAAGAGGGTTTGGACAAAGGCTTATCAGCTAGTTCTTTAAAAGGACAGATCTCTGCTCTGTCTATTCTTTTGCACAAGCGTCTGGCAGAAGTTCCAGACGTCCAGGCATTTTGTCAGGCTTTGGTTAGGATTAAGCCTGTGTTTAAAACTGTTGCTCCCCTGTGGAGCTTAAACTTGGTTCTTAAAGTTCTTCAGGGAGTTCCGTTTGAACCCCTTCATTCCATTGATATTAAACTTTTATCTTGGAAAGTTCTGTTTTTGATGGCTATTTCCTCGGCTCGAAGAGTCTCTGAGTTATCTGCCTTACATTGTGATTCTCCTTAGCTAATTTTTCATTCAGACAAGGTAGTTCTGCGTACCAAACCTGGGTTTTTACCTAAGGTGGTTTCTAACAGGAATATCAATCAAGAGATTGTTGTTCCATCATTGTGTCCTAATCCTTCTTCAAAGAAGGAATGTCTTTTGCATAATCTGGACGTAGTCCGTGCCTTGAAGTTTTACTTACAGGCTACTAAAGATTTTCGTCAAACATCTGCCCTGTTTGTCGTTTACTCTGGACAGAGGAGAGGTCAAAAAGCTTCGGCAACCTCTCTCTCCTTTTGGCTTCGGAGCATAATACGCTTAGCCTAGGAGACTGCTGGACAGCAGACCCCTGAAAGGATTACAGCTCATTCTACTAGAGCTTTGGCTTCCACCTGGGCCTTTAAGAATGAGGCCTCTGTTGAACAGAAACACACCTTTTCAAAATTTTACAAATTTGACACTTTTGCTTCTTCGGAGGCTGTTTTTGGGAGAAAGGTTCTACAGGCAGTGGTTCCTTCCGTTTAAGTTCCTGCCTTGTCCCTCCCATCATCCGTGTACTTTAGCTTTGGTATTGGTATCCCACAAGTAATGGATGATCCGTGGACTGGATACACTTAACAAGAGAAAACATGCTTACCTGATAAATTTATTTCTCTTGTAGTGTATCCAGTCCACGGCCCGCCCTGTCCTTTTAAGGCAGGTCTAAATTTTAATTAAACTACAGTCACCACTGCACCCTATGGTTTCTCCTTTCTCGTCTTGTTTCGGTTGAATGACTGGATATGGCAGTGAGGGGAGAAGCTATATAGCAGCTCTGCTGTGGGTGATCCTCTTGCAACTTCCTGTTGGGAAGGAGAATATCCCACAAGTAATGGATGATCCGTGGACTGGATACACTACAAGAGAAATAAATTTATCAGGTAAGCATAAATTATGTTTTTTTCTTTTTTTTTGGTGGGGATGGATTCAGGATATCCATGTAGAAATTGGTTGCTCACGCCTATTTTACAACCCAAAAAATGCAGCTGAAATCAAGTATAAAGATGCACACTGGAGCACAAGGAGTTGCAAAAAATGCATCTTTGGAATCCTAAAGAGCAGATTCAGGTGCCTTGACCACTCAGGCAGAATACTGCAGGATTCACCAGAAAAGTGACTTGTATCATAATGGTGTGCTGCTGCATACTACATAATGTTGTAATGTGACAATGGAGTGAGGAGGACATTGAATTGTCATCTATTGTTGATGATGATGAGAACCACAAGATGATAGATGATGCAAAAAACCTTTCACTACGTAGACAGTTAGCTTTTACTACGTAGACAGTTAGATAAATCCACTTATCCGCAACCTTACTGACTTCTAATTTATCAATCCTCGCCTCTTTTTGCACCTAAATTGATGCAAATGAACCAACTCTATTTTTGATAAATGTTGGCGTTGGGCTGTAATTCAGGGCACTCAAACTGACGCAGAGATTCCCTTCTACGTTAAGTAACTTTTACTAAATGGACCCCTATGTTTCCCTAAGGTGTTTCAGTCTACAGTTGATGATACTAGAGCCAGTACCCTCACACGTTTTGAATAGGGCCTTTGGTGCTTTCATTTACTCTTTGCATCATAACAGCAAGACATTCAAATTTTATAACTACAATGATGGGTGTTTATAGAGACAAATAGCGTATTATGTAACTCAAGCGGGTCGATTACAATCCTTTCGAAAAAACATATAAATTTATTTATCTACAAAAATCCTCATAGACTTTAATGGTGAATTTCTACTGAAAAAAATCTTATACACGTTTTTCTAAAGGTGAGAAACTCTTTACCACAGGGAAAATAATAGAATACATAGAAAAAAAGTAAAGCAAATGAACAACACAGTTACCAAACTCGTTCAGTAGTATGTCACAAATAGGTCTATCCTTTCGAAAAGCTGAGCAAATAATGTATCTAAAGAAATAATGGTTTAGATAAACTTTTCTAAAGGATTTTGATCCTTTTGTTCAGTAACCACATGAAGGCAACTGCATAATAGATAACATTTTCTTCTTCTTTTTCTTACAGTGACTCTATAAAAGACTATGTTCAGGCAAATCCTGGATGGTATTGGGCTTCCTAGTAAGTATAGCCATTTTATATGCTCCATAAACATGCAATAATGTACTACTGCTATGTCTCCCCTCTGTGTAACATAACTCAGTTTATACCAGTAACATGCTGCGTTTATTAGTTTATGCAACAATCCCTTCTTTGTTTTTTAACAGTGCAGTTTTTTTTGCCACCTACCTGATTCTGGCCTGTTTTAAAGGACCAAGGTAAGTAGTGATCATTATATATAATTCTATTATACTGTACACAACAACAAAAAAAACAGTGTTTGGCTAAAGCTTTTTTGGACTTTTGTGGACTGCTGTTCTAATAACAATAATGTGTGACTGGGACAGTATCTACATACCTTGTGCCTGATGATCAAAAACTCTCCAGCATGGAAAGAAATCAGACAAAAATATCTCACAGTACTGAGGAGACTTCTTAGGTAATCTCTATAGAGTGGAGAGCTTTAGATAATCTGGCCCTCATGTCTTGCCATGCTCTCTTTATTCTTATAGCATATGACAGACTACAATCTCTTTATTCTTATAGCATATGACAGACTACAGTCTCTTTATTCTAATAGCATATGACAGACCACACTCTCTTTATTCTTATAGCATATGACAGACTACAGTCTCTATATTCTTATAGCATATGACAGACTACAGTATCTTTATTCTTATGGCATATGACAGACTACAGTCTCTTTATTCTAATAGCATATGACAGACTACAGTCTCTTTATTCTTATAGCATATGACAAACTACACTCTCTTTATTCTTATAGCATATGGCAGTCTACAGTCTCTTTATTCTTTTAGCATATGACAACCTACAGTCTCTTTATTCTTATAGCATATGACAGTCTACAGTCTCTTTATTCGTATAGCATATGACATTCTACAGTCTCGTTATTCTTATAGCATATGACAGTCTACAGTCTCTTTATGCTTATAGCATATGACAGTATTCAGTCTATTTATTCTAATAGCATATGACAGTCTACAGTCTCTCTCTATTCTTATAGCATATGACAGCCTACAGTCTCTCTTTATTCTTATAACATATGACAGTCTACAGTCTCATTATTCTTATAGCATATGACAGTCTACAGTTTCTCTTTATTCTTATAGCAGGGGTCGCCAACGATTCGGACCACAGGGACCACTAAACTCACAATTTTGAATCCCGTGGACCACTAAAATATTTTTTTTTTTAAAAGCTACAAACCTCTATAATGTGTGTGTATGTATATATATATATATATATATATATATATATATTGTACATAACTAGTATAACCATAGCTAAGTTTACATTATGTATATATTTACACATTTTTAAGAATTATTTTTTCGAATTAACTAACTGAATTATAGAACTGAGAGAATTCCTCCAAATGACAGATGAACGGTGAGTGCCAACTTTTGAGCTGGAAACAGAAAGGTAGAAAGTGGGAAAAAAGAATTATGTTTAAAAGGACCACAAGACTTCCAAGTTACTTCCCTAATTAGGAATTATTCAAAACTACTTATGATCATGGACAGAGATTGGAGTCATAAATTAAGTTTATATCAGAAAGCTCTCAATATGGATGTGCGCTAACCACAACTGATGTTATTGGCAATTACTATAATACTGGTGGGATATGGCTGATCTGCTCGATTGCAATTACTGGAATTCAGGTGGAATGGCTTTGTGCACGGGAAAATTATTAGAATGAAAAATAATTCATATTTAATAAAAAAAAGAAGATGGAGGGGAGGAAGACAAACAGTGATCTAAGTCCATCTGAAGGAATTAGTAAAACTACTACAAGGAGACAGGTAAAGGGAATAAAATAAATTAAATATAACAGAGAAATATATATTTTCTCCTGTTAAGTGTAGTCAGTCCACGGGTCATCCATTACTTATGGGATTATATCTCCTCCCTAACAGGAAGTGCAAGAGGATCACCCAAGCAGAGCTGCTATATAGCTCCTCCCCTCTACGTCATACCCAGTCATTCTCTTGCACCTAACTAATAGATAGGACGTGTGAGAGGACTGTGGTGTGTTAAACTTAGTTTTTATTTCTTCAATCAAAAGTTTGTTATTTTAAACGGCACCGGAGTGTGTTGTTTCTTCTCAGGCAGCATTAGAAGAAGAATCTACCTGAGTTTTGTCTATGATCTTAGCGGTCGTAACTAAGATCCACTTGCTGTTCTCGGCCATTCTGAGGAGTGAGGTAACTTCAGAACAGGGGATAGCATGCAGGGCCCACCTGCAAGGAGGTATGTGCAGTAAATTATTTTCTAAGGAATGGAATTGACTGAGAAAATACTGCTAATACCGATGTAATGTAAGTGCAGCCTTAAATGCAGTAGTAGCGACTGGTATCAGGCTGATATGTATGTATGTATACTCTGAGGTATTTCTGGGGAATCGAATTTCACTAAGAAAATACTGTCTATATTAAAGTAATATTTGAGCCTGCACTGCAGTGAAAGCGACTAGCAGCAGGCTTATTAATAACACTTCATAATTTTCATTTTTAAAACGTTTACTGGCATGTTAATCGTTTTTTCTGAGGTACTTGGTGATAAAACTTTATGGGCATGATTTTTACCACATGGCTGTCGTTTGTTTCTGAATAAAAACAGTTTACTGAGCTTCCCCACTGTTGTAATATGAGTGGGAGGGGCCTATTTTAGCGCTTTATTGCGCAGTAAAAATTTAGTCACAGTCTTCCTATTTCTTCCTCCATGATCCAAGACGTCTCTACATAGCCCAGGGGTCTCCAAAACTAGTTTTGAGGGAGGTAATCAGTCACAGCAGATCTGTGACAGTGTGTTTGTGATAAAAAACGTTTATTATTTCAACTGTTATCCGTTTTGGGTATTAAGGGGTTAATCATCCTTTTGCTTGTGGGTGCAATACTCTGCTAACTTTATACATTTTCTGTTAAAATTTGGTTGTTTTAACATATTTGGTTCATCGTAATTCAACTGTGTCACATTTTTATGTTTCTTAAAGGCGCAGTAGCGTTTTTTATATAGCTTGTAAATTTATTTAAAAGTTTTTTTCCAAGCTTGCTAGTGTTATTGCTAGTCTGTTTAAACATGTCTGACACAGATGAAGCTGTTTGTTCAATATGTTTAAAGGCCAATGTGGAGCCCAATAGAAATTTGTGCACTCAATGTATAGATGTTACTTTGAATAAAAGTCAAACTTTATATGTGAAAAATATATCACCAGACAACGAGGGGGAAGTTATGCCGACTAACTCTCCTCACGTGTCAGTACCTTCGCCTCCCGCTCAGGAGGTGCGTGATATTGTGGCGCCAAGTACATCAGGGCGGCCCATACAAATCACTTTGCAAGACATGGCTAATGTTATGACTGAAGTACTAAAATTGCCAGAATTTAGAGGTAAACGAGATCACTCTGGAATAAGAACAGAGTGTGCTGATAATAATAGAGCAATGTCTGATACTGCGTCACAATTTGCAGAACATGAGGACGGAGAGCTTCATTCTGTGGGTGACGGATCTGATCCAAGTAAACTGGATTCAGACATTTCAAATTTTAAATTTAAGCTTGAGAACCTCCGTGTATTACTAGGGGAGGTTTTAGCGGCTCTGAATGATTGTAACACGGTTGCAATTCCAGAGAAAGTATGTAGGCTGGATAAATATTTTGCGGTACCGGCGTGTACTGACGTTTTTCCTATACCTAAAAGGCTTACAGAAATTGTTAACAAGGAGTGGGATAGACCCGGTGTGCCTTTTTCACCCCCTCCTATATTTAGAAAAATGTTTCCAATAGACGCCACCACACGGGACTTATGGCAGACGGTCCCTAAGGTGGAGGGAGCAGTTTCTACTCTGGCTAAGCGCACCACTATCCCGGTGGAGGATAGCTGTGCTTTTTCAGATCCAATGGATAAAAAGTTAGAGGGTTACCTTAAGAAAATGTTTGTTCAACAAGGTTTTATATTACAACCCCTTGCATGCATTGCGCCTGTCACTGCTGCGGCGGCATTCTGGTTTGAGTCTCTGGAAGAGACCCTTAGCACAGCTCCATTGGATGAGATTTTGAACAAGCTTAAAGCCCTTAAGCTAGCTAATTCATTTATTTCTGATGCCGTAGTACACTTAACCAAACTTACGGCTAAGAACTCCGGATTCGCCATTCAAGCGCGTAGAGCGCTGTGGCTTAAATCCTGGTCAGCTGATGTGACTTCTAAATCTAAATTGCATAATATTCCTTTCAAAGGGCAGACATTATTCGGGCCCAGTTTGAAAGAAATTATCGCTGACATTACTGGAGGTAAGGGCCATGCCCTGCCTCAAGACAGGGCCAAACCAAGGGCTAAACAGTCTAATTTTCGTGCCTTTCGTAACTTCAAGGCAGGAGCAGCATCAACTTCCTCCGCTCCAAGACAGGAAGGAACTGTTGCTCGCTACAGACAGGGCTGGAAACCTAACCAGTCCTGGAACAAGGGCAAGCAGGCCAGAAAACCTGCTGCTGCCCCTAAGACAGCATGAAGTGAGGGCCCCCGATCCGGAAACGGATCTAGTGGGGGGCAGACTTTCTCTCTTCGCCCAGGCTTGGGCAAGAGATGTCCAGGATCCCTGGGCGTTGGAGATCATATCTCAGGGATATCTTCTGGACTTCAAAGCTTCTCCTCCACAAGGGAGATTTCATCTTTCAAGGTTATCTGCAAACCAGATAAAGAAAGAGGCGTTTCTACGCTGTGTACAAGACCTCTTACTAATGGGAGTGATCCACCCAGTTCCGCGGTCGGAACACGGACAAGGATTCTATTCAAATCTGTTTGTGGTTCCCAAAAAAGAGGGAACCTTCAGACCAATCTTGGACTTAAAGATCCTAAACAAATTCCTAAGAGTTCCATCGTTCAAAATGGAAACTATTCGAACCATCTTACCCATGATCCAAGAGGGTCAGTACATGACCACAGTGGATTTAAAGGATGCCTACCTTCACATACCGATTCACAAGGATCATTACCGGTATCTAAGATTTGCCTTCCTAAACAGGCATTACCAGTTTGTAGCTCTTCCCTTCGGGCTAGCTACGGCTCCAAGAATCTTTACAAAGGTTCTAGGCTCTCTTCTGGCGGTACTAAGACCGCGAGGCATAGCGGTAGCTCCGTACCTAGACGACATTCTGATACAAGCGTCAAGTTTCCAAACTGCCAAGTCTCATACAGAGTTAGTTCTGGCATTTCTAAGGTCGCATGGGTGGAAGGTGAACGTAGAAAAGAGTTCTCTATTGCCACTCACAAGAGTTCCCTTCTTAGGGACTCTTATAGATTCTGTAGAAATGAAAATTTACCTGACGGAGGACAGGTTATCAAAACTTCTAAATGCTTGCCGTGTCCTTCATTCCATTCAACACCCGTCAGTGGCTCAGTGCATGGAGGTAATCGGCTTAATGGTAGCGGCAATGGACATAGTACCTTTTGCGCGCCTGCATCTCAGACCGCTGCAATTGTGCATGCTAAATCAGTGGAATGGGGATTACTCAGATTTGTCCCCTCTGCTAAATCTGGATCAAGAGACCAGAGATTCTCTTCTATGGTGGCTTTCTCGGCCACATCTGTCCAAGGGGATGCCCTTCCGCAGGCCAGATTGGACGATTGTAACAACAGACGCCAGCCTTCTAGGTTGGGGCGCAGTCTGGAATTCCCTGAAGGCTCAGGGATCATGGACTCAGGAGGAGAGACTCCTTCCAATAAACATTCTGGAATTAAGAGCAATTTTCAATGCTCTTCTGGCTTGGCCTCAGTTAGCAACTCTGAGGTTCATCAGGTTTCAGTCGGACAACATCACGACTGTGGC
Organism: Bombina bombina; assembly: GCF_027579735.1. NCBI lineage: Eukaryota > Metazoa > Chordata > Amphibia > Anura > Bombinatoridae > Bombina > Bombina bombina. Next base: position 35,767 of record NW_026511798.1, read on the forward strand.
TTACATTAACCATCAAGGAGGAACAAGGAGTTCCCTAGCGATGATGGAAGTCTCAAAGATAATTCGCTGGGCAGAGTCTCACTCTTGCCACCTGTCAGCGATCCACATCCCAGGCGTGGAGAACTGGGAGGCGGATTTTCTAAGTCATCCGGGGGAGTGGGAACTTCATCCGGAGGTGTTTGCCCAACTGCTTCATCATTGGGGCAAACCAGATCTGGATCTCATGGCGTCTCGCCAGAACGCCAAGCTTCCTTGTTACGGATCCAGGTCCAGGGACCCGGGAGCAGTACTGATAGATGCTCTGACAGCACCTTGGGTCTTCAACATGGCTTATGTGTTTCCACCCTTCCCGATGCTTCCTCGATTGATTGCCAGGATCAAACAGGAGAGAGCATCGATGATTCTAATAGCGCGTGCGTGGCCATGCAGGACCTGGTATGCAGATCTAGTGGACATGTCGTCCTGTCCACCATGGTCTCTGCCTCTGAGACAGGACCTTCTGATTCAGGGTCCTTTCAAACATCCAAATCTATTTTCTCTGAGGTTGACTGCATGGAGATTGAACGCTTGATTCTATCAAAGCGGGGATTCTCGGAGTCAGTGACTGATACCTTAATACAGGCTAGGAAACCTGTTACCAGGAAAATTTACCATAAAATATGGCGTAAATACTTATATTGGTGCGAATCCAAGAGTTACTCATGGAGTAAGGTTAGGATTCCTAGGATATTGTCTTTTCTACAAGAAGGTTTAGAAAAGGGTTTATCTGCTAGTTCGTTAAAGGGACAGATTTCAGCTCTGTCTATCCTTTTACACAAACGTCTGGCAGAAGTTCCAGACGTTCAGGCTTTTTGTCAGGCTTTGGCTAGGATTAAGCCTGTGTTTAAGACTGTTGCTCCGCCGTGGAGCTTAAACTTAGTTCTTAACGTTCTGCAAGGTGTTCCGTTTGAACCCCTTCATTCCATTGATATCAAGCTGTTATCTTGGAAAGTTCTGTTTTTAATGGCTATTTCCTCGGCTCGAAGAGTCTCTGAGTTATCGGCCTTACATTGTGATTCTCCTTATCTGATTTTTCATTCAGACAAGGTAGTTCTGCGTACTAAACCTGGGTTCTTACCTAAGGTAGTCACTAACAAGAATATCAATCAAGAGATTGTTGTTCCATCATTGTGCCCTAACCCTTCTTCAAAGAAGGAACGACTTCTGCACAATCTGGACGTCGTCCGTGCCCTGAAATTTTATTTGCAGGCAACTAAAGATTTTCGTCAAACTTCTTCCCTGTTTGTCGTTTATTCTGGACAGAGAAGAGGTCAAAAAGCTTCGGCTACCTCTCTCTCTTTTTGGCTTCGTAGCATAATACGTTTAGCCTATGAGACTGCTGGACAGCAGCCTCCTGAAAGGATTACGGCTCATTCTACTAGAGCTGTGGCTTCCACTTGGGCCTTTAAGAATGAGGCCTCTGTTGAACAGATTTGCAAGGCTGCAACTTGGTCTTCACTTCACACTTTTTCAAAATTTTACAAATTTGACACTTTTGCTTCTTCGGAGGCTGTTTTTGGGAGAAAGGTTCTACAGGCAGTGGTTCCTTCCGTGTAAAGATCCTGCCTGTCCCTCCCGTCATCCGTGTACTTTTAGCTTTGGTATTGGTATCCCATAAGTAATGGATGACCCGTGGACTGACTACCCTTAACAGGAGAAAATATAATTTATGCTTACCTGATAAATTCATTTCTCCTGTAGTGTAGTCAGTCCACGGCCCGCCCTGTTTTTTACGGCAGGTCTAAACTTTAAATTAAACTCCAGTCACCACTGCACCCTATAGTTTTCTCCTTTCTTGTTTGGTTTCGGTCGAATGACTGGGTATGACGTAGAGGGGAGGAGCTATATAGCAGCTCTGCTTGGGTGATCCTCTTGCACTTCCTGTTAGGGAGGAGATATAATCCCATAAGTAATGGATGACCCGTGGACTGACTACACTACAGGAGAAATGAATTTATCAGGTAAGCATAAATTATATTTTTTAAAGATTTTCTTTTTTATATACTTTAATTGCACTATTTAAAGCCAAGACTATACCAACCTTTGCTGGCTTTAGAATGGAAGCATCCTCCTCTGAGCAGCACGCCGGATGGGAGGAGATAAAAATACATTCTAGCTGCGCAAGTTGTGCAGTACTATGCAACGTGTGTAGGGAGATTGTAATTTAACTCCTCTGTCGGTTTTCACTGATGTCCAGCCAGGCACTGTAGGAAGTTGCAGTGCGATGGGAGTGACACCATCAGAGAAGATTATTTCCTGCTTGATGGTGTCAAGGACCACCAACATCTTCTCGTGGACCACCAGTGATCCATGTACCACTGGTTGGCGACCGCTGTCTTATAGCATATGACAGCCTACAGTCTCTTTATTCTTATAGCATATGACAGCCTACAGTCTCTTTATTCTTATAGCATATGACAGCCCACAGTCTCTTTATTCTTATAGCATATGACAGTCTACAGTCTCTTTATTCTTATAGCATATGACAGCCTACAGTCTCTTTATTCTTATAGCATATGACAGCCTACAGTCTCTTTATTCTTATAGCATATGACAGCCTACAGTCTCTTTATTCTTATAGCATATGACAGCCCACAGTCTCTTTATTCTTATAGCATATGACAGCCTACAGTCTCTTTATTGTAATAGCATATGACAGTCTACACTCTCTTTATTCTTATAGCATATGACAGCCTACAGTCTCTTTATTCTGATAGCATATGACAGCTTACAGTCTCTTTATTGTTATAGCATATGACAGTCTTTAGCCTTTTTATTCTCATAGCATATGACAGTCTACAGTCTCTTTATTCTTATAGCATTTGACAGTCTACAGTCTCTTTATTCTTATAGCATTTGACAGTCTACAGTCTCTTTATTCTTATAGCATATGACAGTCTACAGTCTCTTTATTCTTATAGCATATGACAGCCTACAGTCTCTTTATTCTAATAGCATCTAAGAGTCTACAGTCTCTTTATTCTTATAGCATATGACAGCCTACAGTCTCTTTATTCTAATATCATATGACAGCCTACAGTCTCTTTATTGTTATAGCATATGACAGTCTATAGCCTCTTTATTCTTATAGCATATGACAGTCTACAGTCTCTTTATTCTCATAGCATATGACAGTCTACAGTCTCTTTATTCTTATAGCATATGACATCCTACAGTCTCTTTATTCTTATAGGATATGACAGTCTATAGTCGCTTTATTCTTATAGCATATGACAAGCTACAGTCCCTTTATGCTTATAGCATATGGCAGTCTACAGTTTCTTTATTCTAATAGAATATGACAGTCTATAGTCTATCTTTATTCTTATAGCATATAACAGCCTACAGTCTCTCTTTATTCTTATAGCATATGACAGTCTACAGTCTCTTCATTCTTATAGCATATTACAGTCTACAGTCACTTTATTCTTACAGCATTTGACAGTCTACAGTCTCTTTATTCTTATAGCATATGACAGTCTACAATCTCTTTATTCTTATAGCATATGACAGCCTACAGTCTCTTTATTCTAATAGCATATGACAGCTTACAGTCTCTTTATTCTTATAGCATATGACAGTCTACAGTCTCTTTATTATTATAGCATATGCCAGTCTACAGTCTCTTTATTCTTATAGCATATGACAGTCTACAGTCTCTTTATTCTTATAGCATATGACAGTCTACAGTCTCTTTATTTTTATAACATATGACAGTCTACAGTCTCTCTTTATTCTTATAGCATTTGACAGTCTACAGTCTCTTTATTCTTATAGTATATGACAGTCTACAGTCTCTTTATTCTTCTAGCATATGACAGCCTACAGTCTCTTTATTCTTATAGCTTATGACAGTCTACAGTCTCTTTATTTTTATAGCATATGACAGTCTACAGTCTCTCTTTATTCTTATAGTATATGACAGTCTACAGTCTCTTTATTCTTCTAGCATATGACAGCCTACAGTCTCTTTATTCTTATAGCTTATGACAGTCTACAGTCTCTTTATTCTTATAGCATAGGACAGCATACAGTGTCTGTATTTTTGTAACATAAGACACTATACAGCCTATTGTTTTATCATATGTTTTTAAAGATCAGTAATGTTTAGAAATCTTCATTAGCCTACACATATAGCAACTCTATGATAATATATATATTTTTTTTAATGTAGAATGTCAATTTGTCTTGCAGGAGGCGTTTTCCATGGAATCTGATTCTTCTTTGCATCTTTGTAAGTTTAAGAAATGAAGTATATATTGAAAAACTCATATTAAAACAAAAAGGAACAGAACAATTAAAGGAACAATGTAATGTGATATTTTTTTTTACCATTTAATCACCTAGATTACAAGTTGTGCGCTAAACCGGGTGCGTTAAGAACGCAAAAAAAGGTTCGTTATCGCACTCTCCATAGCGCTGACATTAAAAGTTTTTGAAAAACCTCCTTGTGCTGTGCGTTATGGTGCGATAAGCTCCATACCGCACAAAAGCCAAGGGCTGGGTTTACGTGCTCATGCACGCTTTCCCCCATAGACATCAATGGGGAGAAAGTGTTATAAAAAAACTAACACCTGCGATAACAGAATGGCGATAGCCATAACGCAACCCCGTTGATGTCTATGGTGAAAAGAAAGTTACGTATAAACCTAACACCCTAACATAAACCCCTAGTCTAAACACCCCTAATCCTCCGCCCACGACATCGTTAACACAAAATAAAGTTATTAGCCCCTAAACGCCGCCCCCCGACATCGCCGACACTAAATAAAATGATTAACCCCTAAACCGCCACCACATCGGTACTAATAAACTAAACCTATTAACCTCTAATCCGCCAGCCCTTCACATCGGTACTAATAAACTAAACCTATTAACCCATAAACCACTGGGCCCCACATCGGTACTAATAAACTAAACCTATTAACCGCTAAACCGCCGGCCCCCCACATCACAACACACTAAATTAAACTATTAACCCCTAAACCTAACACCCCCCTAATTTTAAATTAAACTTACACAATAACTATCTTTAAATAAATCAAAACATACATGTGAGGGGGACGGAGCCAACTACCGAACCGAGCAGACGCAGACCTTGTAAGCTTCTGCTCTAATAATATCCTAAACTCAACTAAATAGCCTTTAAATACTAATACAGCTAAGGGAGATATAAAGCTCTCTAACAGACATAATAGCCTATACTCTGAAGTAATTTCTGGTGCAATCAGCGTTGATCTGCGCTCCTATCAAACTGAGAAGATGGATTCCCTGATAATAGATGCTCTTACCATGCTAGGACACCGCATGGATGCTCAGTTTCAATCTCTCTCCCGGTGCCTATCGCTAAAATCAGAGCCAGTTCTTCATGTAACAGAGGGAACATCTAATACCTTACCTTCTCCGGTTGATAGCACATGTCGGCATGACAAGATGGCGGAGGTGACTAGACCTGACTCTCTTACATCTCCCCGGCAGTCTACTGTTTCCTGCGACCTTCT
>NW_026511799.1:0-52500 GCF_027579735.1 Bombina bombina
ATTAGTGAGTGTATAGCCTGTATAACAGTGTAAATATTTTATTATATCTTTTCATGTGATAACACTGAAGAAATGACACTTTGCTACAATGTAAAGTAGTGAGTATACAGCCTGTATAACAGTGTAAATATTTATTATATCTTTTCATGTGACAACACTGAAGAAATGACACTACAGTGTAAAGTATTGAGTGTACAGCCTGTATAACAGTGTAAATATTTATTATATCTTTTCATGTGACAACACTGAAGAAATGACACTTTGCTACAATGTAAAGTAGTGAGTTTACAGCCTGTATAACAGTGTAAATATTTTATTATATCTTTCTCCTGTTAAGTGTAGTCAGTCCACGGGTCATCATTACTTATGGGATATTAACTCCTCCCTAATAGGAAGTGCAAGAGGATCACCCAAGCAGAGCTGCTATATAGCTCCTCCCCTCTACGTCACACCCAGTCATTCTCTTGCACCCAACTAATAGATAGGATGTGTGAGAGGACTGTGGTGATTATACTTAGTTTTTATATCTTCAATCAAAAGTTTGTTATTTTAAACGGCACCGGAGTGTGTTGTTTTCTTCTCAGGCAGAATTTGAAGAAGAATCTACCTGAGTTTTGTATGATCTTAGCGGACGTAACTAAGATCCATTTGCTGTTCTCGGCCATTCTGAGGAGTGAGGTAAACTTCAGATCAGGGGACAGCGGGCAGGTTCACCTGCAAAGAGGTATGTTGCAGTATATTATTTTCTAAGGAATGGAATTGACTGAGAAAATACTGCCAATACCGATATAATGTAAGTACAGCCTTAAATGCAGTAGTAGCAACTGGTATCAGGCTGATATGTATGTATGTTTACACTTCAGTATTCTGGGGAATGGCACTTCACTGGGATAATACTGTATGCATATAACTTTTAGCCTAACTTGCAGTGTGAACGACTAGCAGCAGGCTTTTAATGACATTTCATAAATTAGATTTTAAACGTTTGCTGGCATGTTAAATCGTTTAATTATCTGAGGTACTTGGTGAAAAATTGTTTTGGGCGTTATTTTCCACATGGCTGTCGTTTATTTTAAATTAAAACAGTTTCACTGAGCTTCCCTCACTGTTGTATGTGAGTGGGAGGGGCCTATTTTGGTGCTTTTGCTACGCATCAGAAATTCAGTCACAAGTCTGCCTTCTCTCCCTGCATGATCCAGAACGTCTCCACAGAGCTCAGGGGTCTTCAAAACTTATTTTGAGGGAGGTTATCACTCACAGCAGACCTGTGAGACTGTGCTTTGACTGTGATAAAAACGCTTATATTTTCAATTATTATACGTTTTTTTCTGATATTAAGGGTTAATCATCCATTGCTAATGAGTGCAATCCTTTGCTAAATTTATGCTTTTACCGGGTAAATTTGGTTTTTATAACTAATCCGGTTCATTGTTATTCAACTGTCATAGTTTTTTTCTGTGCTTCTTAAAGGCACAGTAACATTTTACATATTGCTTGTAAATTTAGTTGAAAAGTATTTCCAAGCTTGCTAGTCTACTTGCTAGTTTGTTAAACATGTCTGACTCAGAGGAATCTCTCTGTGCAATATGTGCAAAAGCCAAGGTGGAGCCCAATAGAAATTTATGTACTAATTGCATTGATGCTACTTTAAATAAAAATCAATCTGTACATGTTGAACATCATTCACCAGACAACGAGGGGGAAGTTATGCCGACTAACTTGCCTCACGTGTCAGTACCTGCATCTCCCGCTCGGGAGGTGCGTGATATTGTAACGCCAAGTACATCAGGGCGGCCTTTACAAATCACTCTACAGGACATGGCTAATGTTATGACTGAAGTTTTGTCTAAATTGCCAGAACTTAGGGGTAAACGAGATCACTCTGGGGTGAGAACAGAGTGCGCTGATAATGCTAGGGCCATGTCTGATACTGCGTCACAATTTGCAGAACATGAGGACGGAGAGCTTCATTCTGCGGGTGACGGATCTGATCCAAATAGACTGGATTCAGACATTTCAAATTTTAAGTTTAAGCTAGAAAACCTCCGTGTACTGCTAGGGGAGGTATTAGCGGCTCTGAATGATTGTAACACAGTTGCAATCCCAGAGAAAATGTGTAGGTTGGATAAATATTTTGCGGTACCGACGAGTACTGACGTTTTTCCTATACCTAAGAGACTTACTGAAATTGTTACTAAGGAGTGGGATAGACCCGGTGTGCCTTTCTCACCCCCTCCTATATTCAGAAAAATGTTTCCAATAGACGCCACCACACGGGACTTATGGCAAACGGTCCCTAAGGTGGAGGGAGCAGTTTCTACTTTAGCTAAGCGTACCACTATCCCGGTGGAGGATAGCTGTGCTTTTTCAGATCCAATGGATAAAAAGTTAGAGGGTTACCTTAAGAAAATGTTTGTTCAACAAGGTTTTATATTGCAACCCCTTGCATGCATTGCGCCTGTCACGGCTGCGGCAGCATTTTGGTTTGAGTCTCTGGAAGAGACCCTTGACTCAGCGCCAATAGATGAGATTTCACACAAGCTTAAAACCCTTAAGCTAGCTAATTCATTTATTTCTGATGCCGTAGTACATTTAACTAAACTTACGGCTAAGAATTCCGGATTCGCCATTCAGGCACGCAGAGCACTGTGGCTAAAATCCTGGTCAGCTGATGTTACTTCTAAATCTAAATTACTTAACATACCTTTCAAGGGGCAGACTTTATTCGGGCCCGGTTTGAAAGAAATTATCGCTGATATTACAGGAGGTAAAGGCCATGCCCTGCCTCAAGACAGAGCCAAACCTAGGGCTAGACAGTCTAATTTTCGTGCCTTTCGTAACTTCAAGGCAGGAGCAGCATCAACTTCCTCTGCTCCAAAACAGGAAGGAGCTGTTGCTCGCTACAGACAAGGCTGGAAACCTAACCAGACCTGGAACAAGGGCAAGCAGGCCAGAAAACCTGCTGCTGCCCCTAAGACAGCATGAAGTGAGGGCCACCGATCCGGGAACGGATCTAGTGGGGGGCAGACTTTCTCTCTTCGCCCAGGCTTGGGCAAGAGATGTCCAGGATCCCTGGGCGTTAGAGATCATATCTCAGGGATATCTTCTGGACTTCAAAGCTTCTCCCCCAAAAGGGAGATTTCATCTTTCAAGGTTGTCAACAAACCAGATAAAGAAAGAGGCGTTTCTACGCTGTGTACAAGACCTTTTACTAATGGGAGTGATCCATCCGGTTCCGCGGTCGGAACACGGACAAGGGTTTTACTCAAATCTGTTCGTGGTTCCCAAGAAAGAGGGAACCTTCAGACCAATCTTGGATTTAAAGATCCTAAACAAATTCCTAAGAGTTCCATCGTTCAAAATGGAAACTATTCGGACAATCTTACCCATGATCCAAAGAGGTCAGTACATGACCACAGTGGATTTAAAGGATGCTTACCTTCACATACCGATTCACAAAGAACATTACCGGTATCTAAGGTTTGCCTTCCTAGACAGGCATTACCAGTTTGTAGCTCTTCCATTCGGGTTGGCTACGGCTCCAAGAATCTTCACAAAGGTTCTGGGCTCTCTTCTGGCGGTACTAAGACCGCGAGGAATTTCGGTGGCTCCGTACCTAGACGACATTCTGATACAAGCGTCAAGCTTTCAAACTGCCAAGTCTCATACAGAGTTAGTACTGGCATTTCTAAGGTTGCATGGGTGGAAAGTGAACGAAGAGAAGAGTTCTCTCTTACCACTCACAAGAGTTCCCTTCTTGGGGACTCTTATAGATTCTGTAGAAATGAAGATTTACCTGACAGAAGACAGGTTAACAAAGCTTCAAAATGTTTGCCGTGTCCTTCATTCCATTCAACACCCGTCAGTGGCTCAATGCATGGAGGTAATCGGCTTAATGGTAGCGGCAATGGACATAGTTCCTTTTGCACGCCTGCATCTCAGACCGCTGCAATTGTGCATGCTAAGTCAGTGGAATGGGGATTACTCAGATTTGTCCCCTACTCTGAATCTGGATCAAGAGACCAGAAATTCTCTTCTATGGTGGCTTTCTCGGCCACATCTGTCCAGGGGGATGCCCTTCAGCAGGCCAGACTGGACAATTGTAACAACAGACGCCAACCTACTAGGTTGGGGCGCTGTCTGGAATTCCCTGAAGGCTCAGGGATCATGGACTCAGGAGGAGAGTCTCCTTCCAATAAACATTCTGGAATTGAGAGCAGTTCTCAATGCCCTTCTGGCTTGGCCTCAGTTAACAACTCGGAGGTTCATCAGGTTTCAGTCGGACAACATCACAACTGTAGCTTACATCAACCATCAAGGAGGGACAAGGAGTTCCCTAGTGATGATGGAAGTATCAAAGATAATTCGCTGGGCAGAGTCTCACTCTTGCCACCTGTCAGCGATCCACATTCCAGGAGTGGAGAACTGGGAGGCGGATTTCCTAAGTCGCCAGACTTTTCATCCGGGGGAGTGGGAACTTCATCCGGAGGTCTTTGCCCAAATACTTCGACATTGGGGCAAACCAGATATGGATCTCATGGCGGCTCGCAAGAACGCCAAGCTTCCTTGCTACGGGTCCAGGTCCAGGGACCCGGGAGCGGTCCTGGTAGATGCTTTGACAGCACCTTGGACCTTCGGGATGGCTTATGTGTTTCCACCCTTCGCGATGCTTCCTCGTTTGATTGCCAGGATCAAACAGGAGAAAGCATTGGTGATTCTAATAGCGCCTGCGTGGCCACGCAGGACCTGGTATGCAGATCTAGTGGACATGTCATCCTGTCCACCTTGGTCTCTGCCTCTGAGACAGGACCTTCTAATTCAGGATCCTTTCAAACATCAAAATCTAATTTCTCTTAACGCTTGATTTGGCGTAAATACTTACACTGGTGCGAATCCAAGAGTTACTCATGGAGTAAGGTTAGGATTCCTAGGATATTTTCTTTTCTACAAGAGGGTTTAGAAAAGGGTTTATCTGCAAGTTCTTTAAAGGGACAGATCTCAGCTCTGTCCATCCTTTTACACAAACGTCTGTCAGAAGTTCCAGACGTTCAGGCTTTTTGTCAGGCTTTGGCTAGGATTAAGCCTGTGTTTAAGACTGTAGCTCCACCGTGGAGCTTAAACTTAGTTCTTAACATTTTACAGGGTGTTCCGTTTGAACCCCTTCATTCCATTGATATCAAGTTGTTATCTTGGAAAGTTCTGTTTTTAATGGCTATTTCCTCGGCTCGTAGAGTCTCTGAGTTATCAGCCTTACATTGTGATTCTCCTTATCTGATTTTTCATTCAGATAAGGTAGTTCTGCGTACTAAACCTGGGTTCTTACCTAAGGTAGTTACTAACAAGAATATCAATCAAGAGATTGTTGTTCCATCATTGTGCCCTAACCCTTCTTCAAAGAAGGAACGACTTCTACACAATCTGGACGTAGTCCGTGCCCTGAAATTTTATTTACAGGCAACTAAAGATTTTCGCCAAACTTCTTCCCTGTTTGTCGTTTATTCTGGTCAGAGGAGAGGTCAAAAAGCATCTGCTACCTCTCTATCCTTTTGGCTTCGTAGCATAATACGTTTAGCCTATGAGACTGCTGGACAGCAACCTCCTGAAAGGATTACAGCTCATTCTACTAGAGCTGTGGCTTCCACTTGGGCCTTTAAGAATGAGGCCTCTGTTGAACAGATTTGCAAGGCTGCAACTTGGTCTTCTCTTCATACTTTTTCCAAATTTTACAAATTTGACACTTTTGCTTCTTCGGAGGCTGTTTTTGGGAGAAAGGTTCTTCAGGCAGTGGTTCCTTCCGTATAAAGATCCTGCCTGTCCCTCCCGTCATCCGTGTACTTTAGCTTTGGTATTGGTATCCCATAAGTAATGATGACCCGTGGACTGACTACACTTAACAGGAGAAAACATAATTTATGCTTACCTGATAAATTCCTTTCTCCTGTAGTGTAGTCAGTCCACGGCCCGCCCTGTTTTTTATGGCAGGTCTAAATTTTAATTTATACTCCAGTCACCACTGCACCCTATAGTTTCTCCTTTCTCGTTTGGTTCTCGGTCGAATGACTGGGTGTGACGTAGAGGGGAGGAGCTATATAGCAGCTCTGCTTGGGTGATCCTCTTGCACTTCCTGTTGGGGAGGAGTTAATATCCCATAAGTAATGATGACCTGTGGACTGACTACACTACAGGAGAAAGGAATTTATCAGGTAAGCATAAATTATGTTTTTCATGTGACAACACTGAAGAAATGACACTACAATGTAAAGTAGTGAGTGTACAGCCTGTATAACAGTGTAAATATTTATTATATCTTTTCATGTGACAACACTGAAGAAATGACACTTTGTTACAATGTAAAGTAGTGAGTGTACAGCCTGTATAACAGTGTAAATATTTATTATATCTTTTCATGTGACAACACGGAAGAAATTACACTTTACTACAATGTAAAGTAGTGAGTGTACAGCCTGTATAACAGTGTAAATATTTTATTATATCTTTTCATGTGACAACACTGAAGAAATGACACTACAATGTAAAGTAGTGAGTGTACAGCCTGTATAACAGTGTAAATATTTTATTATATCTTTTCATATGACAACACTGAAGAAATGACACTACAATGTAAAGTAGTGAGTATACAGCCTGTATAACAGTGTAAATATTTTATTATATCTTTTCATGCGACAACACTGAAGAAATAACACTTTACTACAATGTAAAGTAGTGAGTGTACAGCCTGTATAACAGTGTAAATATTTTATTATATCTTTTCATGTGACAACACTGAAGAAATGACACTACAATGTAAAGTAGTGAGTGTACAGCCTGTATAACAGTGTAAATATTTTATTATATCTTTTCATGTGACAACACTGAAGTAATGACACTTTGCTACAATATAAAGTAGTGAGTGTATAGCCTGTATAACAGTGTAAATATTTATTATATCTTTTCATGTGGCAACACTGAAGAAATTACACTTTACTACAATGTAAAGTAGTGAATGTACAGCCTGTATAACAGTGTAAATATTTTATTATATCTTTTCATGTGACAACACTGAAGAAATGACACTACAATGTAAAGTAGTGAGTGTACAGCCTGTATAACAGTGTAAATATTTTATTATATCTTTTCATGCGACAACACTGAAGAAATAACACTTTACTACAATGTAAAGTAGTGAGTGTACAGCCTGTATAACAGTGTAAATATTTTATTATATCTTTTCATGTGACAACACTGAAGAAATGACACTACAATGTAAAGTAGTGAGTGTACAGCCTGTATAACAGTGTAAATATTTTATTATATCTTTTCATGTGACAACACTGAAGTAATGACACTTTGCTACAATATAAAGTAGTGAGTGTACAGCCTGTATAACAGTGTAAATATTTATTATATCTTTTCATGTGACAACACTGAAGAAATGACACTACAATGTAAAGTAGTGAGTATACAGCCTGTATAACAGTGTAAATATTTTATTATATCTTTTCATGTGACAACACTGAAGAAATGACACTTTGCTACAATATAAAGTAGTGAGGGTACAGCCTGTATAACAGTGTAAATATTTTATTATATCTTTTTATGTGACAACACTGAAGAAATGACACTTTGTTACAATGTAAAGTAGTGAGTGTACAGCCTGTATAACAGTGTAAATATTTATTATATCTTTTCATGTGACAACACTGACGAAATGACACTACAATGTAAAGTAGTGAGTGTACAGCCTGTATAACAGTGTAAATATTTTATTATATCTTTTCATGTGACAACACTGAAGAAATGACACTTTGTTACAATGTAAAGTAGTGAGTGTACAGCCTGTATAACAGTGTAAATATTTATTATATCTTTTCATGTGACAACACTGAAGAAATTACACTTTACTACAATGTAAAGTAGTGAGTGTACAGCCTGTATAACAGTGTAAATATTTTATTATATCTTTTCATGTGACAGCACTGAAGAAATTACACTTTACTACAATGTAAAGTAGTGAGTGTACAGCTTGTATAACAGTGTAAATATTTATTATATCTTTTTCATGTGACAACACTGAAGAAATGACACTTTGTTACAATGTAAAGTAGTGAGTATTCAGCCTGTATAACAGTGTAACTATTTATTATATCTTTTCATGTGACAACACTGAAGAAATAACACTTTACTACAATGTAAAGTAGTGAGTGTACAGCCTGTATAACAGTGTAAATATTTTATTATATCTTTTCATGTGACAACACTGAAGAAATGACACTACAATGTAAAGTAGTGAGTGTACAGCCTGTATAACAGTGTAAATATTTTATTATATCTTTTCATGTGATAACACTGAAGAAATGACACTTTGCTACAATGTAAAGTAGTGAGTATACAGCCTGTATAACAGTGTAAATATTTATTATATCTTTTCATGTGACAATACTGAAGAAATGACACTACAATGTAAAGTATTGAGTGTACAGCCTGTATAACAGTGTAAATATTTATTATATCTTTTCATGTGACAACACTGAAGAAATGACACTTTGTTACAATGTAAAGTAGTGAGTATACAGCCTGTATAACAGTGTAAATATTTATTATATCCTTTCATGTGACAAAACAGAAGAAATTACACTTTGCTACAATGTAAAGTAGTGAGTTTACAGCCTGTATAACAGTGTAAATATTTTATTATATCTTTTCATGTGACAACACTGAAGAAATGACACTACAATGTAAAGTAGTGAGTGTACAGCCTGTATAACAGTGTAAATATTTATTATATCTTTTCATGTGACAACACTGACGAAATGACACTACAATTTAAAGTAGTGAGTGTACAGCCTGTATAACAGTGTAAATATTTTATTATATCTTTTCATGTGACAACACTGAAGAAATAACACTTTACTACAATGTAAAGTAGTGAGTGTACAGCCTGTATAACAGTGTAAATATTTTATTATAGCTTTTCATGTGACAACACTGAAGAAATGGCACTACAATGTAAAGTAGTGAGTGTACAGCCTGTATAACAGTGTAAATATTTTATTATATCTTTTCATGTGACAACACTGAAGAAATAACACTTTACTACAATGTAAAGTAGTGAGTGTACAGCCTGTATAACAGTGTAAATATTTGAATATATCTTTTCATGTGACAACACTGAAGAAATGACACTTTGTTACAATGTAAAGTAGTGAGTATACAGCCTGTATAACAGTGTAAATATTTTATTATATCTTTTCATGTGACAACACTGAAGAAATGACACTACAATGTAAAGTTGCGAGTGTACAGCCTGTATAACAGTGTAAATATTTTATTATATCTTTTCATGTGACAACACTGAAGTAATGACACTTTGCTACAATATAAAGTAGTGAGTGTACAGCCTGTATAACAGTGTAAATATTTATTATATCTTTTCATGTGACAACACTGAAGAAATGACACTACAATGTAAAGTAGTGCGTATACAGCCTGTATAACAGTGTAAATATTTTATTATATCTTTTCATGTGACAACACTGAAGTAATGACACTTTGCTACAATGTAAAGTAGTGAGTGTACAGCCTGTATAACAGTGTAAATATTTATTATATTTTTTCATGTCACAACACTGAAGAAATGACACTACAATGTAAAGTAGTGAGTGTACAGTCTGTATAACAGTGTAAATATTTTATTATATCTTTTCATGTGACAGCACTGAAGAAATGACACTTTGCTACACTGTAAAGTAGTGAGTGTACAGCCTGTATAACAGTGTAAATATTTTATTATATCTTTTCATGTGACAACACTGAAGAAATGACACTTTGCTACAATGTAAAGTAGTGAGTGTACAGCCTGTATAACAGTGTAAATATTTTATTATATCTTTTCATGTGACAACACTGAAGAAATGACACTTTGCTACAATGTAAAGTAGTGAGTGTACAGCCTGTATAACAGTGTAAATATTTTATTATATCTTTTCATGTGACAATAGTGAAGAAATGACACTTTACTACAATGTAAAGTAAAAGTAGTGAGTGTACAGCCTGTATAACAGTGTAAATATTTATTATATCTTTTCATGTGACAACACTGAAGAAATTACACTACAATGTAAAGTAGTGAGTATACAGCCTGTATAACAGTGTAAATATTTATTATATCTTTTCACGTGACAACACTGAAGAAATGACACTTTACTACAATGTAAAGTAGTGCGTGTACAGCCTGTATAACAGTGTAACTATTTATTATATCTTTTCATGTGACAACACTGAAGAAATGACACTTTACTACAATGTAAAGTAGTGAGTGTACAGCCTGTATAACAGTGTAAATATTTTATTATATCTTTTCATATGACAACACTGAAGAAATGACACTTTACTACAATGTAAAGTAGTGAGTGTACAGCCTGTATAACAGTGTAAATATTTTATTATATCTTTTCATGTGACAACACTGAAGAAATAACACTTTACTACAATGTAAAGTAGTTATTGTACAGCCTGTATAACAGTGTAAATATTTTATTATATCTTTTCATGTGACAACACTGAAGAAATGACACTTTACTACAATGTAAAGTAGTGAGTGTACAGCCTGTATAACAGTGTAAATATTTTATTATATCTTTTCATGTGACAACACTGAAGAAATGACACTTTGCTACAATGTAAAGTAGTGAGTGTACAGCCTGTATAACAGTGTAAATATTTTATTATATCTTTTCATGTGACAACACTGAAGAAATGACACTTTACTACAATGTAAAGTAGTGAGTGTACAGCCTGTATAACAGTGTAAATATTTATTATATCTTTTCATGTGACAACACTGAAGAAATGACACTACAATGTAAAGTAGTGAGTGTACAGCCTGTATAACAGTGTAAATATTTTATTATATCTTTTCATGTGACAACACTGAAGAAATGACACTTTGTTACAATGTAAAGTAGTGAGTGTACAGCCTGTATAACAGTGTAAATATTTTATTATATCTTTTCATGTGACAACACTGAAGAAATGACACTTTACTACAATGTAAAGTAGTGAGTGTACAGCCTGTATAACAGTGTAAATATTTTATTATATCTTTTCATGTGACAACACTGAAGAAATGACACTACAATGTAAAGTAGTGAGTGTATAGCCTGTATAACAGTAATATTTTATTATATCTTTTCATGTGACAACACTGAAGAAATGACACTTTACTACAATGTAAAGTAGTGAGTGTACAGCCTGTATAACAGTGTTAATATTTATTATATCTTTTCATGTGACAACACTGAAGAAATGACACTACAATGTAAAGTAGTGAGTGTACAGCCTATATAACAGTGTAAATATTTTATTATATCTTTTCATGTGACAACACTGAAGAAATGACACTACAATGTAAAGTAGTGAGTGTACAGCCTGTATAACAGTGTAAATATTTTATTATATCTTTTCATGTGACAACACTGAAGAAATAACACTTTACTACAATGTAAAGTAGTTATTGTACAGCCTGTATAACAGTGTAAATATTTTATTATATCTTTTCATGTGACAACACTGAAGAAATGACACTTTACTACAATGTAAAGTAGTGAGTGTACAGCCTGTATAACAGTGTAAATATTTTATTATATCTTTTCATGTGACAACACTGAAGAAATGACACTTTGCTACAATGTAAAGTAGTGAGTGTACAGCCTGTATAACAGTGTAAATATTTTATTATATCTTTTCATGTGACAACACTGAAGAAATGACACTTTACTACAATGTAAAGTAGTGAGTGTAGAGCCTGTATAACAGTGTAAATATTTATTATATCTTTTCATGTGACAACACTGAAGAAATGACACTACAATGTAAAGTAGTGAGTGTACAGCCTGTATAACAGTGTAAATATTTTATTATATCTTTTCATGTGACAACACTGAAGAAATGACACTTTGTTACAATGTAAAGTAGTGAGTGTACAGCCTGTATAACAGTGCAAATATTTTATTATATCTTTTCATGTGACAACACTGAAGAAATGACACTTTACTACAATGTAAAGTAGTGAGTGTACAGCCTGTATAACAGTGTAAATATTTTATTATATCTTTTCATGTGACAACACTGAAGAAATGACACTACAATGTAAAGTAGTGAGTGTATAGCCTGTATAACAGTAATATTTTATTATATCTTTTCATGTGACAACACTGAAGAAATGACACTTTACTACAATGTAAAGTAGTGAGTGTACAGCCTGTATAACAGTGTTAATATTTATTATATCTTTTCATGTGACAACACTGAAGAAATGACACTACAATGTAAAGTAGTGAGTGTACAGCCTATATAACAGTGTAAATATTTTATTATATCTTTTCATGTGACAACACTGAAGAAATGACACTACAATGTAAAGTAGTGAGTGTACAGCCTGTATAACAGTGTAAATATTTATTATATCTTTTCATGTGACAACACTGAAGAAATGACACTACAATGTAAAGTAGTTAGTGTACAGCCTGTATAACAGTATAAATATTTTATTATATCTTTTCATGTGACAACACTGAAGTAATGACACTTTGCTACAATATAAAGTAGTGAGTGTACAGCCTGTATAACAGTGTAAATATTTATTATATCTTTTCATGTGACAACACTGAAGAAATGACACTACAATGTAAAGTAGTGAGTATACAGCCTGTATAACAGTGTAAATATTTTATTATATCTTTTCATGTGACAACACTGAAGAAATGACACTTTGCTACAATATAAAGTAGTGAGGGTACAGCCTGTATAACAGTGTAAATATTTTATTATATCTTTTTATGTGACAACACTGAAGAAATGACACTTTGTTACAATGTAAAGTAGTGAGTGTACAGCCTGTATAACAGTGTAAATATTTATTATATCTTTTCATGTGACAACACTGACGAAATGACACTACAATGTAAAGTAGTGAGTGTACAGCCTGTATAACAGTGTAAATATTTTATTATATCTTTTCATGTGACAACACTGAAGAAATGACACTTTGTTACAATGTAAAGTAGTGAGTGTACAGCCTGTATAACAGTGTAAATATTTATTATATCTTTTCATGTGACAACACTGAAGAAATTACACTTTACTACAATGTAAAGTAGTGAGTGTACAGCCTGTATAACAGTGTAAATATTTTATTATATCTTTTCATGTGACAGCACTGAAGAAATTACACTTTACTACAATGTAAAGTAGTGAGTGTACAGCTTGTATAACAGTGTAAATATTTTATTATATCTTTTCATGTGACAGCACTGAAGAAATTACACTTTACTACAATGTAAAGTAGTGAGTGTACAGCCTGTATAACAGTGTAAATATTTTATTATATCTTTTCATGTGACAACACTGAAGAAATGACACTACAATGTAAAGTAGTGAGTGTACAGCCTGTATAACAGTGTAAATATTTTATTATATCTTTTCATGTGATAACACTGAAGAAATGACACTTTGCTACAATGTAAAGTAGTGAGTATACAGCCTGTATAACAGTGTAAATATTTATTATATCTTTTCATGTGACAATACTGAAGAAATGACACTACAATGTAAAGTATTGAGTGTACAGCCTGTATAACAGTGTAAATATTTATTATATCTTTTCATGTGACAACACTGAAGAAATGACACTTTGTTACAATGTAAAGTAGTGAGTATACAGCCTGTATAACAGTGTAAATATTTATTATATCTTTTCATGTGACAACACTGAAGAAATGACACTTTGCTACAATGTAAAGTAGTGAGTTTACAGCCTGTTTAACAGTGTAAATATTTTATTATATCTTTTCATGTGACAACACTGAAGAAATTACACTACAATGTAAAGTAGTGAGTGTACAGCCTGTATAACAGTGTAAATATTTATTATATCTTTTCATGTGACAGCACTGAAGAAATTACACTTTACTACAATGTAAAGTAGTGAGTGTACAGCCTGTATAACAGTGTAAATATTTTATTATATCTTTTCATGTGACAACACTGAAGAAATAACACTTTACTACAATGTAAAGTAGTGAGTGTACAGCCTGTATAACAGTGTAAATATTTTATTATATCTTTTCATGTGACAACACTGAAGTAATGACACTTTGCTACAATATAAAGTAGTGAGTGTACAGCCTGTATTAGTGTAAATATTTATTATATCTTTTCATGTGACAACACTGAAGAAATGACACTACAATGTAAAGTAGTGAGTATACAGCCTGTATAACAGTGTAAATATTTTATTATATTTTTTCACGTGACAACACTGAAGAAATGACACTTTGCTACAATATAAAGTAGTGATGATACAGCCTGTATAACAGTGTAAATATTTTATTATATCTTTTTATGTGACAACACTGAAGAAATGACACTTTGTTACAATGTAAAGTAGTGAGTGTACAGCCTGTATAACAGTGTAAATATGTATTATATCTTTTCATGTGACAACACTGAAGAAATGACACTTTGCTACAATGTAAAGTAGCGAGTGTACAGCCTGTATAACAGTGTAAATATTTTATTATATCTTTTCATGTGACAACACTGAAGTAATGACACTTTGCTACAATATAAAGTAGTGAGTGTACAGCCTGTATAACAGTGTAAATATTTATTATATCTTTTCATGTGACAACACTGAAGAAATGACACTACAATGTAAAGTAGTGAGTATACAGCCTGTATAACAGTGTAAATATTTTATTATATCTTTTCATGTGACAACACTGAAGTAATGACACTTTGCTACAATGTAAAGTAGTGAGTGTACAGCCTGTATAACAGTGTAAATATTTATTATATTTTTTCATGTCACAACACTGAAGAAATGACACTACAATGTAAAGTAGTGAGTGTACAGTCTGTATAACAGTGTAAATATTTTATTATATCTTTTCATGTGACAGCACTGAAGAAATGACACTTTACTACAATGTAAAGTAGTGAGTGTACAGCCTGTATAACAGTGTAAATATTTATTATATCTTTTCATGTGACAACACTGAAGAAATGACACTTTGCTACAATGTAAAGTAGTGAGTGTACAGCCTGTATAACAGTGTAAATATTTATTATATCTTTTCATGTGACAGCACTGAAGAAATGACACTTTATTACAATGTAAAGTAGTGAGTGTACAGCCTGTATAACAGTGTAAATATTTATTATATCTTTTCATGTGACAACACTGAAGAAATGACACTTTGCTACAATGTAAAGTAGTGAGTGTACAGCCTGTATAACAGTGTAAATATTTATTATATCTTTTTATGTGACAACACTGAAGAAATGACACTTTGCTACACTGTAAAGTAGTGAGTGTACAGCCTGTATAACAGTGTAAATATTTTATTATATCTTTTCATGTGACAACACTGAAGAAATGACACTTTGCTACAATGTAAAGTAGTGAGTGTACAGCCTGTATAACAGTGTAAATATTTTATTATATCTTTTCATGTGACAACACTGAAGAAATGACACTTTGCTACAATGTAAAGTAGTGAGTGTACAGCCTGTATAACAGTGTAAATATTTTATTATATCTTTTCATGTGACAATAGTGAAGAAATGACACTTTACTACAATGTAAAGTAAAAGTAGTGAGTGTACAGCCTGTATAACAGTGTAAATATTTATTATATCTTTTCATGTGACAACACTGAAGAAATGACACTTTACTACAATGTAAAGTAGTGCGTGTACAGCCTGTATAACAGTGTAACTATTTATTATATCTTTTCATGTGACAACACTGAAGAAATGACACTTTACTACAATGTAAAGTAGTGAGTGTACAGCCTGTATAACAGTGTAAATATTTTATTATATATTTTCATGTGACAACACTGAAGAAATGACACTTTACTACAATGTAAAGTAGTGAGTGTACAGCCTGTATAACAGTGTAAATATTTTATTATATCTTTTCATGTGACAACACTGAAGAAATAACACTTTACTACAATGTAAAGTAGTTATTGTACAGCCTGTATAACAGTGTAAATATTTTATTATATCTTTTCATGTGACAACACTGAAGAAATGACACTTTACTACAATGTAAAGTAGTGAGTGTAGAGCCTGTATAACAGTGTAAATATTTATTATATCTTTTCATGTGACAACACTGAAGAAATGACACTACAATGTAAAGTAGTGAGTGTACAGCCTGTATAACAGTGTAAATATTTTATTATATCTTTTCATGTGACAACACTGAAGAAATGACACTTTGTTACAATGTAAAGTAGTGAGTGTACAGCCTGTATAACAGTGTAAATATTTTATTATATCTTTTCATGTGACAACACTGAAGAAATGACACTTTGTTACAATGTAAAGTAGTGAGTGTACAGCCTGTATAACAGTGTAAATATTTTATTATATCTTTTCATGTGACAACACTGAAGAAATGACACTTTACTACAATGTAAAGTAGTGAGTGTACAGCCTGTATAACAGTGTAAATATTTTATTATATCTTTTCATGTGACAACACTGAAGAAATGACACTACAATGTAAAGTAGTGAGTGTATAGCCTGTATAACAGTGTAAATATTTTATTATATCTTTTCATGTGACAACACTGAAGAAATGACACTTTACTACAATGTAAAGTAGTGAGTGTACAGCCTGTATAACAGTGTTAATATTTATTATATCTTTTCATGTGACAACACTGAAGAAATGACACTACAATGTAAAGTAGTGAGTGTACAGCCTGTATAACAGTGTAAATATTTATTATATCTTTTCATGTGACAACACTGAAGAAATGACACTTTGCTGCAATGTAAAGTAGTGAGTGTACAGCCTATATAACAGTGTAAATATTTTATTATATCTTTTCATGTGACAACACTGAAGAAATGACACTACAATGTAAAGTAGTGAGTGTACAGCCTGTATAACAGTGTAAATATTTATTATATCTTTTCATGTGACAACACTGAAGAAATTACACTTTGCTACAATGTAAAGTAGTGAGTGTACAGCCTGTATAACAGTGTAAATATTTTATTATATCTTTTCATGTGACAACACTGAAGAAATGACACTTTGTTACAATGTAAAGTAGTGAGTGTACAGCCTGTATAACAGTGTAAATATTTTATTATATCTTTTCATGTGACAACACTGAAGAAATTACACTTTACTACAATGTAAAGTAGTGAGTGTACAGCCTGTATAACAGTGTAAATATTTATTATATCTTTTCATGTGACAACACTGAAGAAATGACACTTTGTTACAATGTAAAGTAGTGAGTGTACAGCCTGTATAACAGTGTAAATATTTTATTATATCTTTTCATGTGACAACACTGAAGAAATGACACTTTGCTACAATGTAAAGTAGTGAGTGTACAGCCTGTATAACAGTGTAAATATTTATTATATCTTTTCATGTGACAACACTGAAGAAATGACACTACAATGTAAAGTAGTGAGTGTACAGCCTGTATAACAGTGTAAATATTTATTATATCTTTTCATGTGACAACACTGAAGAAATGACACTACAATGTAAAGTAGTGAGTGTACAGCCTGTATAACAGTGTAAATATTTTATTATATCTTTTCATGTGACAACACTGAAGAAATGACACTTTGTTACAATGTAAAGTAGTGAGTGTACAGCCTGTATAACAGTGTAAATATTGTATTATATCTTTTCATGTGACAACACTGAAGAAATGACACTTTGTTACAATGTAAAGTAGCGAGTGTACAGCCTGTATAACAGTGTAAATTTGCTGTCCCCTCAAAATAGCTCAACACACAGCCATTAATGTCTAAACCGTTGGCAACAAAAGTGAGTACACCCCTAAGTGGAAATGTCCAAATTGGGCCCAATTAGCCATTTTCCCTCCCCGGTGTCATGTGACTTGTTAGTGATACAAGGTCTAAGATGTGAATGGGGAGCAGGTGTGTTAAATTTGGTGTTATCGCTCTCACACTCTCTCATACTGGTCACTGGAAGTTCAACATGGCACCTCATGGCAAAGAACTCTCTGATGATCTGAAAAAAAGAATTGTTGCTCTACATAAAGATGGCCTAGGCTATAAGAAGTTTGCCAAGACCCTGAAACTGAGCTGTAGCACGGTGGGCAAGACCATACAGCGGTTTCACAGGACTCGCCATGGTCGACCAAAGAGGTTGAGTGCACATGCTCAGCGTCATATCCAGAGGTTGTCTTTGGGAAATAGACATATGAGTGCTGCCAGCATTGCTGCAGAGGTTAAAGGGGTGGGGAGGTCAGCATGTCAGTGCTCAGACAATACGCTGCACACTGCATCAAATTGTTCTGCATGGCTGTTGTCTCAGAAGGAAGCCTCTTTTAAAGATGATGCACAAGAAAGCCTGTAAACAGTTTGCTAAAGACAAGCAGACAAAGGACATGGATTACTGGAACCATGTCCTATGGTCCGATGTGACCAAGATAAACTTATTTGGTTCAGATGGTGTCAAGCGTGTGTGGCGGCAATCAGGTGAGGAGTACAATGACATGTGTGTCTTTCCTACAGTCAAGCATGGTGGTGAGAGTGTCATGGTCTGGACCTGCATGAGTGCTGCCGGCACTGGGGAGCTACTGTTCATTGAGGGAACCATGAATGCCAACGTACTGTGACATACTGAAGCAGAGCATGATCCCCTCCCTTCGGAGACTGGGCCGCAGGGCAGTATTTTGACATAACGACCCCAATCACCCCTCCAAGACAACCACTGCCTTTCTAAAGAAGCTGAGGGTAAAGGTGATGGACTGGCCAAGCATGTCTCCAAACCTAAACCCTATTGAGCATCTGTGGGGCATCCTCAAACAGAAGGAGGGGGAGCGCAAGGTCTCTAACATCCACCAGCTCCGTGATGTCGTCATGGAGGAGTGGAAGAGGACTCCTGAGGCAACCTATGAAGCTCTGGTGAACTCCATGTCCAAGAGGGTTAAAGCAGTGCTGGAAAATAATGGTGGCCACACAAAATATTGACACTTTGGGCCCAATTTGGACATTTCCACTTAGGGGTGTACTCACTTTTGTTGCCAACGGTTTAGACATTAATGGCTGTGTGTTGAGTTATTTTGAGGGGACAGCACATTTA
Organism: Bombina bombina; assembly: GCF_027579735.1. NCBI lineage: Eukaryota > Metazoa > Chordata > Amphibia > Anura > Bombinatoridae > Bombina > Bombina bombina. The sequence goes on from NW_026511799.1 coordinate 19,157, forward strand.
CACTGCTATACAGGATGTACACTCACTACTTTGAGAAGTAGGGGTTCTACAGTAATAAATGTGCCACCTCCACAGTAACTGCAAAACAATTGTGTGTAAGAGAGTTTGCGAGTGTTAGATAGTGAGAATAGGAGAGTGAGAAATAGGATGTGTGTGTGAGAAAGGGAGAATATATGCGAGAGAAACTGTGTGACCGTGTTTAAAAGTGTGTGTGAGTCTTATTTGTAAGAGTGTGTGAGAGTTAGTTTGTTGTGAGTATGTGAGAGAGAGCCCACAACGTCATTCAATTACTAGTGGGAACTCCACTCCTGGCCAGCAGGAGGAGGCAAAGAGCACCACAGCAAAGCTGTTAAAGGAACAGTAAAACTAGCAAATAATGTTATATAATTCTGTACATATTGCAGAATTATATAACATTAGCTTACCTCCATGTTTCTAAAGCAAAGGGTTATATAGATATTTTGCAACGAAAACAGAACGCCGCTCCTGGCTCTACTGAGCAGGTCTGTTTTCTTCTCCTAAGCGAATCTGGCCACGCTGTCTAATCGCAGCCGGCCCGATCGCGCTATTAAACTCAATGTAGCTTGCTCCTGCTACCAGAGCAGGAGCGAGCTACATTGAGTTTAATAGCGCGATCAGGCGTGCTGTGACTAGACAGCGTGCCTGCGATGCGATTAGGAGAAGAATACGGACCCGCTCAGTAAAACCAGGAGCGGCGTTTTCATTGCAAAATATCTATAAAACCCTTTGCTTTAGAAACATGGCGGTAAGCTAATGTTATGTAATTCTGCACATAGTTTGCTAGGTTTACTGTCCCTTTAAGTGTCACTCCCCTACCCATAATCCCAAGTCATTCTCTTTGCCTCTGTCAATGGAGGAGGTGAAGTTTGGTGTCTGAAGAAATGAATTCCTTCTTCTGGTACTTTTCCCTGCAAGCAAGAATTAGGGTTTAGCCGAGTCCACGTCAATCTCTTCAGTTGAGTAGTGGTGGCTTTTAAGCAGTTAGGAAGTTGTGGTTACTCTGTTCTTTCTCTTTCTACAGGTCTCTGTAAGGAGTATTATTATTATTATTATACTTTATTTATTAAGCGCCAACATATTCCGCAGCGCTGTCCATGGATAAAATTCATTTAAATAAAACAATACAAGACTTGTAAGATACAGGACAAAATTTACAAACACATACAGGAGGGATTGAGGGCCCTATTCTCGTGGGAACTTACAATCTAGAAGGGTAGGAGGTTGGGAAACAGGTGGTGAGGACTGCAAGATTGAGAAAGATGTTAATACAGAGTTAGATGAGGAAAATGTTAGGTAAGTGAAATTAATTTATTATTGAGTATGTGTCCTTTCACGCCTTGTGAGCTGTCTTCCTGCCGGACAGCTAGACTGCAGGCAAAAAACAGAACCCAGGAGGGGGTCTGGAAAGAGGTGCGCGCTCTAACAAATCGGCAAAGAATATATTCTTCAAAACAAAAATGTTCATATATAGTTCTCTTTCACCATGAGAAAACAGGTCCGGTGTGGCTATAATGAACTCTGCTCGTTTTCAGTATGTGAATAGATGGTTGAGGCTGCTCCCCTTGTCCTGGTGTAAGGTAGATCTATAAGATTGAAAGAGAAAGAGGGTACCTCATAGTGTAATATGTCTCTTGAATGTGGGTGTTCGAGAATGGTAATGAAGGCTTACCGGAATTTGTTGCACTGTGCAATGACCAGTGCTCTCAGGCAGGCTAGCTCTTAACAGCGGCTAGTGAACTGTTCCTTGGCGTCTCAGGAAACGGCTTGTGATCATCCAACAGCAATTGAAGCTGGGGCGGCAAACAGACAGGCTGACAACTTCCACAGAGAATAAAAAAGTGAACGCTTTATTGGTATGCAACACGTTTCTCGACCAACAACGGTCATTTCATCAGGCAGGTAAAAAAAGCGAATACAATACATTGTAATTATTGGAGTTAAATACATTTACAAGGTAAAAAACGGAAGTTGTCAGTACTAGGTGATAACCAATTGAAACACAGGTAAGTGTTATACACCATCTGAAAGCTATTCAGGCATATGAAGCACAATCAACGACAAATGCCGCATTGAAATCTTCAAATGTGAACAGTTGTATGCAAATGAAACATATTTGTCAATATAAAAATATCACTGTTTAAAATACTATCCACTAAGGAGACCACATTTGACCAATTGAAATCTAAACAATAAAATTTGAAATGGATAGTAACCTTAGGCAATGTGTTGAACTCCTGACCGGAGGTGAACAGAGTGACGTTTCAATTTATAAATCAAAACTGTTCACTCGATTCCAGCAAATGAAATGTTAACATATCTCTATCAGTATCTAAGATAAAAGATATATAAGTTTGTGAATCATATTGCAATGAATGAATAAGTAGTAGGCTATAAAACAGCTGTCCCCTTAAACAAGTGAGGGATCAGAATTTGTGTGTGTAATAGTCTGCTGAATATATATGTATGTGTGCATATGAACATAAAATCTGACATATATGTATTAATAAAAAATAGTACATGAAAGTGTATGTTGTGTGTGAGCCCTATATATAAAGAACGTGAATCATATATGTGTCCCCTGCTGTTATTTCCGGAGTTCCCAAACCTAATGTACATGCTATCTAGTAGAACTACAAAAAGTATTTTAATAGACTGTTAAGATATAGCTTCTATTTATTAAAATTGCAAAATGTGTTTTAACAAACAGAGCTACAAAAATAAAAATAAATTAAAATAATAATAGAAAAAAATATATATATAACCATATAATCGCAAACATGGGGAATCAAAAGCACTCGTTTACCTCTCAATCTACACTCACATACGGCTAGATTTAGAGTTTTGCGTTAGAAGGGGTGCGTCAGCTACGCGTGTTTTTTCCCCCCGCACCTTTTAAACAACGCTGGTATTGAGAGTTCTCTGAAGGGCTGCGTTAGGCTCCAAAAAGGGAGCGTAGAGCATAATTTACTGCCACTTCAACTCTCAATACCAGCGTTGCTTACGGATGCGGCCAGCTTCAAAAACGTGCTCGTGCACGATTCCCCCAATGGGGCAGTTTGAGCTGAAAAAAACCCTAACACCTGCAAAAAAGCAGCGTTCAGCTCCTAACGCAGCCCCATTGTTTCCTATGGGGAAACACTTCCTAAGTCTGCACCTAACACCCTAACATGTACCCTGAGTCTAAACACCCCTAACCTTACACTTATTAACCCCTAATCTGCCGCCCCCACTATCGCTGACCCCTGCATTTTATTATTAACCCCTAATCTGCCGCTCCGTACACCGCTGCAACCTACATTATCCCTATGTACCCCTAATTTGCTGCCCCTAACATCGCCGAAACCTACATAATATTTATTATTATTGTTCCGATCAGCCAATAGAATGCGAGCTCAATCTGATTGGCTGATTGGATCAGCCAATCGGATTGAACTTGAATCTGATTGGCTGATTCAATCAGCCAATCAGATTTTTCCTACCTTAATTCCGATTGGCTGATAGAATCCTATCAGCCAATCGGAATTCGAGGAACGCCATCTTGGATGACGTCACTTAAAGGAACCTTCATTCGTCGGGAGTCGCCGGAAGAAGAGGATGGCTCCACGTCGGCTGCTTCAAGATGGTCCCGCTCCGCGCCGGATGGATGAAGATAGAAGACGCCGCCTGGATGAACATGTCTACCGGTCCGGATGTCCTCTTCTTGCCGGATAGGATGAAGACTTCGGAGCCTCTTCTGGACCTCTTCTTGCCGGATAGGATGAAGACTTCGGACCCTCTTCTGGACGGATCGGTGATACCCGACGTGGTGAAGATAAGGTAGGGAGATCTTCAGGGGCTTAGTGTTAGGTTTATTTAAGGGGGGTTTGGGTTAGATTAGGGGTATGTGGGTGGTGGGTTGTAATGTTGGGGGGGGTATTGTATGTTTTTTTTTAATGCAAAAGAGCTGATGACTTTGGGGCATGCCCCGCAAAAGGCCCTTTTAAGGGCTGGTAAGGTAAAAGAGCTGTTAACTTTTTATTTTAGAATAGGGTAGGGCATTTTGTTATTTTGGGGGGCTTTGTTATTTTTTTAGGGGGCTTAGAGTAGGTGTAATTAGTTTAAAATTCTTGTAATCTTTTTTTATTTTTTGTAATTTAGTGTTTGTTTTTTTTGTAATTTAATTTAGTTGATTTAATTGTAGATAATTGTAGGTAGTTTAGTTAATTAATTTATTGATAGTGTAGTGTTAGGTTTAATTGTAACTTAGGTTAGGATTTATTTTACAGGTAATTTTGTAATTATTTTAACTAGGTAGCTATTAAATAGTAAATAACTATTTAATAGCTATTGTACCTAGTTAAAATAAATACAAAGTTGCCTGTAAAATAAATATAAATCCTAAAATAGCTACAATATAATAATTAGTTATATTGTAGCTATATTAGGGTTTATTTTACAGGTAAGTATTTAGCTTTAAATAGGATTAATTTATTTAATAATATTTATTTTATTTCGTTAGATTTAAATTAAATTTAACTTAGGGGGGTGTTAGGGTTAGACTTAGCTTTAGGGGTTAATACATTTATTAGAGTAGCGGCGAGGTCCGGTCGGCAGATTAGGGGTTAATAAGTGTAGGTAGGTAGCGGTGACATTGGGGGGGCAGATTAGGGGTTAATAAATATTATGTAGGTGTCGGCGATGTTAGGGGCAGCATATTAGGGGTACATAGGGATAATGTAGGTTGCGGCGGTGTGCGGTCGGCAGATTAGGGGTTAAACAATTTAATTATAGTGGTGGCGATGTGGGGAGACCTCGGTTTAGGGGTGCATAGGTAGTTTATGGGTGTTAGTGTACTTTAGAGCACAGTAGTTAAGAGCTTTATGAACCGGCGTTAGCCCAGAAAGCTCTTAACTACTGACTTTTTTCTGCGGGTGGAGTCTTGTCGTTAGAGTTCTAACGCTCACTTCAGCCAAGACTCTAAATACCGGCGTTAGGAAGATCCCATTGAAAAGATAGGATACGCAATTGGCGTAAGGGGATCTGCGGTATGGAAAAGTCGCGGCTGGAAAGTGAGCGTTAGACCCTTTCCTGACTGACTCTAAATACCAGCGGACGGCCAAAACCAGCGTTAGGACCCCTTAACACTGGTTTGGACGGCTAACGCAGAACTCTAAATCTAGGCGACAGTTTTTAAAAGGGAATGTCCATACACTATTAAGGAACAATTTGTTGTGGATTGAAAATGTGGAAACTAAAATTATAATTTGATACATCAAAATGATCATATTGTGTCCTATGAGTATATCCTACCTAATTGTTTAGTAGTAGTAATAAATAATAATAGTAGTGAAATGAAAAAAAGAAAAAAAAATTCTATATAAAGTAAAATAAAAACAGAATTTAAATAGTTTAAAAAGTTTAAAAAATGAAAAGTGACAAATTCTATATGCTAATGTATCCCAAATGAAAAATAGGTCCATATAAGAAAAAATATATATCTTATTGTAAGAACTTGTGAATAAAGATATTTCTCAATGTTGAGAAATGTTAAGAAATATCAAAACATATATACTAGATAATATACTAGATGTATTTCAATTGAAGGCTGCCAAATCAAGGTTAGCATTCAAACCCAATGGTTATAAAGTCTTAAGTTTGTATATCCAATAGGTCTCACGTTGTCTTAACTTAATGAGCCTATTATAATCAGAAGATTTGGGGAAATGATCAATAGGATGATGTCTAAATATATTTGGATTTCCATTGTGTTTGTGTTAACAATGATTGAGGATGCTATGTTTAATTTTGGTTTTCCTGCAATTTTTGCAGTTACGATGGTGTTCACCCCACCTAATTCTAATAGTCCTACTAGTGCAGCCTACATACTGTAGGCCACATATGCACTCCATTAAGTAGACTACAAAATTCGATTCACAATTAAGGAAATCAGAAACGGTAAAACTTTCTCCTGTAACTGTGGACTTGAAGGTTTTTAGATCTGATCTGATTTAACATGTTTGACTCTTTTACTGGGAGCCAATTTGTTCCGTAAGGTGGGCGCTCTTCTATATACTATTTTTGTTTTTTTTGTACTATGTTTCTGAGAATGGGATCTCTCAAGATAACATGCCAGTGTTTATTTAAATTTTTTTGTATTTCGTGAAAATTAGTATTATATTGGGTTATAAATAAAATATCTTTATTGTTAGGTGTCGAGTCAGATAGAGACTGATTTTCTAGTTTGTAAAATTTCAGATCTATCTAGATTTCTAGTGCGGGTTAGTGCCTCATCCAATAGTGTGGGTGGATAACCCTTTTCTATAAATCTGCTATAAAGAATTTGGCTCTGTTGTCCAAAAGTATCCAGATCCGTACAATTTCTCCTAATTCTCCTAAATTGACTATAGGGTTTATTATGGATCCAACTTTTATGATGATTGCTATTCAATTCTAAAAAAACTGTTGCTATCAACATCCTTAAAAAAGGTTTTTGAGGTGATAGTTTTATCAGTTTCAAAACTCAGTGTCAAATCTAGGTATTCTATACTTTTTAGTTGTATGTTAGCCGTGAAATTAATACCCATGTCGTTCAAATTGAGATGGGAAACAAAACGATCTGCTGACACCATGAGGGGTAGTTATCAAGCCGTCTACTTTACCTGCCTTCGCCGGTTCAATACGCCCGCCTAAGCTCGCCTACCATCGCCGCAGCGGACCTTCAAAATTTCGCCTTAGTTATCAAAAAAGCTGTCAAAAAGCCGCGCACCAAGTATGGGGCGATGAGCAGCGGACTGTGATAGTTATCACTCATCCGATCTCGCTGCTCTTCGGCTTTTTGACAGTTTTATTGCTAGCCTGTCACTAAGCACCCACACTAACTACACTGTTCTACCCCCTATACCGAAGCCCCCCACAACTCAATAAAGTTATTAACCCCTAAACCGCCGCTCCTAGACCCCGCCGCAACTCTTATAAATGTATTAACCCCTAAACCGCTGCTCCCGGACACCGCCGCCACCTACATTATACCTAGTAACCCCTATCCTGCCCCCCTATACCGCCGCCACCTATAATAAAGTTATTAACCCCTATCCTGCGGATCCCGGACCTCACTGCAACTAAATAAATAGTTTAACCCCTAATCCGCCGCTCCCGGACCCCGTCGCAACCTATATTAAACTTATTAACCCCTAATCTGCCCCCCCTACACCGTCGCCACCTATAATAAATTTATTAACCCCTATCCTGCCCCCCCTACACTGCCGCCACTGTAATAAAATTATTAACCCCTAAACCTAAGTCTAACCCTAACACCCCCCTAACTTAAATATTAAATAAATCTAAATAATATTTCTCTTATTAACTAAGTTAATCCTATTTAAAACTAAATACTTACCTTTAAAATAAACCCTAATATAGCTACAATATAAATAATAATTATATTGTAGTTATTTGAGGATTTATTTTTATTTTACAGGCAACTTTCAATTTATTTTAACTAGGTACAATAGCTATTAAATAGTTATTAACTATTTAATAGCTACCTAGTTAAAATAAAGAGAAATTAACCTGTAAAATAAAAACTAATTTAAGTTACAATTACACCTAACACTACACTATACTTAAATAAATTAATCCTATTTAAAACTAAATACTTACCTGTAAAATAGACCCTAAGATAGCTACAATGTAATTAATAATTACATTGTAGCTATTTTAGGATTTATATTTATTTTACAGTTAACTTTGTATTTATTTTAGCTAGTTAGAATAGTTATTAAATAGTTATTAACTATTTAATAACTACCTAGCTAAAAGAAATACAAAATTACCTGTAAAATAAATCCTAACCTAAGTTACAATTAAACCTAACACTACACTATCATTAAATTAATTAAATAAATCAGCTACAAATAACTACAATTAAATACAATTAAATAAACTAACTAAAGTACAAAAAATAAAAAAAAGCTAAGTTATAAAAAATAAAAAAAATAAAGTTACAAACATTTAAAAAATATTACAATTTTAAGCTACTTACACCTAATCTAAGCCCCCTAATAAAATAACAAAGCCCCCCAAAATAAAAAAAATGCCCTACCCTATTCTAAATTAAAAAGTTACCAGCTCTTTTACCTTACCAGCCCTTAAAAGGGCCTTTTGCGGGGCATGCCCCAAAGAATTCTGCTCTTTTGCCTGTAAAATAAAAATACAACCCCCCCAACATTAAAACCCACCACCCACATACCCCTAATCTAACCCAAACCCCCCTTAAATAAACCTAACACTACCCCCCTGAAGATCATCCTACCTTGAGTCATCTTCAGCCAGCCGACCACCGATGGAACCGAAGAGGAGATCCGGAGCGGCAGAAGTCATCATCCAAGGGGCGCTGAAGAAGTCTTCCATTCGAAGAAGTCATCATCCAGGCGACGCTGAAGAGGTCGACGACTGAATGAAGGTTCCTTTAAGGGACGTCATCCAAGATGGCGTCCCTTCAATTCCGATTGGCTGATAGGATTCTATCAGCCAATCGGAATTAAGGTAGGAAAAATCTGATTGGCTGATTGAATCAGCCAATCAGATTGAAGTTCAATCCGATTGGCTGATCCAATCAGCCAATCAGATTGAGCTTGCATTCTATTGGCTGTTCCTATCAGCCAATCGGAATTGAAGGGACGCCATCTTGGATGACGTCCCTTAAAGGAACCTTCATTCAGTCGTCGGCCGTCGGGGAAGAAGGATGTTCCGCGTCGGCGGGATGAAGATGGATCCGGAAGAAAGAAGATTGAAGATGCCATCGACCGGTTGGAAGACCTTCAGCGCCGCCTGGATGATGACTTCATCGGATGGAAGACTTCTTCAGCGCCCCTTGGATATAACTTCTGCCGCTCCGGATCTCCTCTTCGGTTCCATCGGTGGTCGGCTGGCTGAAGATGACTCAAGGTAGGATGATCTTCAGGGGGGTAGTGTTAGGTTTATTTAAGGGGGGTTTGGGTTAGATTAGGGGAATGTGGGTGGGGGTTTTAATGTTGGGGGGTTGTATTTTTATTTTACAGGCAAAAGAGCAGAATTCTTTGGGGCATGCCCCGCAAAAGGCCCTTTTAAGGGCTGGTAAGGTAAAAGAGCTGGTAACTTTTTAATTTAGAATAGGGTAGGGCATTTTTTTATTTTGGGGGGCTTTGTTATTTTATTAGGGGGCTTAGATTAGGTGTAAGTAGCTTAAAATTGTTGTAATATTTTTTAAATGTTTGTAACTTATTTTTTTTATTTTTTGTAACTTAGCTTTTTTATTTTTTGTACTTTAGTTAGTTTATGTAATTGTATTTAATTGTAGTTATTTGTAGCTAATTTATTTAATTAATTCAATGATAGTGTAGTGTTAGGTTTAATTGTAACTTAGGTTAGGATTTATTTTACAGGTAATTTTGTATTTCTTTTAGCTAGGTAGTTATTAAATAGTTAATAACTATTTAATAACTATTCTAACTAGCTAAAATAAATACAAAGTTACCTGTAAAATAAATATAAATCCTAAAATAGCTACAATGTAATTATTAATTACATTGTAGCTATCTTAGGGTTTATTTTACAGGTAAGTATTCAGTTTTAAATAGGAATAATTGATTTAAGTATAGTGTAGTGTTAGGTGTAATTGTAACTTAGGTTAGTTTTTATTTTACAGGTTAATTTCTCTTTATTTTAACTAGGTAGCTATTAAATAGTTAATAACTATTTAATAGCTATTGTACCTAGTTAAAATAAATTGAAAGTTGCCTGTAAAATAAAAATAAATCCTAAGATAGCTACAATATAATTATTATTTATATTGTAGCTATATTAGGGTTTATTTTAAAGGTAAGTATTTAGTTTTAAATAGGATTAACTAACGCCTAGATTTAGAGTTCTGCGTTAGCCTTCAAAACCAGCGTTAGGGGCTCCTAACGCTGGTTTTGGCCACCCGCTGGTATTTAGAGTCAGTCAGGAAAGGGTCTAACGCTCACTTTCCAGTCGCGACTTTTCCATACCGCAGATCCCCCTACGCCATTTGTGTATCCTATATTTTCAATGGGATCTTTCGAACGCCGGTATTTAGAGTCTTGGCTGAAGTGAGCGTTAGAAATCTAACGACAAAACTCCAGCCGCAGAGAAAAGCCAGGAGTTAAGAGCTTTCTGGGCTAACGCCGGTTCATAAAGCTCTTAACTACTGTGCTCTAAAGTACACTAACACCCATAAACTACCTATGCACCCCTAAACCGAGGCCCCCCCACATCGCCGCCACTCTAATACATTTTTTTAACCCCTAATCTGCCGACCGCACACCGCCGCAACCTACGTTATCCCTATGTACCCCTAATCTACTGCCCCTAACACCGCCGACCCCTACATAATATTTATTAACCCCTAATCTGCCGCCCCCAACGTCTCGCCACCTACCTACAATTATTAACCCCTAATCTGCCGACCAGACCTCACCGCTACTATAATAAAGTTATTAACCCCTAATCCGCCTCACTCCCGCCTCAATAACCCTATAATAAATAGTATTAACCCCTAATCTGCCCTCCCTAACATCACCGACACCTAACTTCAAGTATTAACCCCTAATCTGCCGACCGGACCTCACCGCTACTATAATAAATTTATTAACCCCTAATCCGCCTCACTCCCGCCTCAATAACCCTATAATAAATAGTATTAACCCCTAATCTGCCCTCCCTAACATCACCGACACCTAACTTCAAGTATTAACCCCTAATCTGCCGACCGGACCTCACCGCTACTATAATAAATTTATTAACCCCTAAAGCTAAGTCTAACACTAACACCCCCCTAAATTAAATATAATTTAGATCTAACGAAATAAATTAACTCTTATTAAATAAATTAATCCTATTTAAAGCTAAATACTTGCCTGTAAAATAAACCCTAATATAGCTACAATATAAATTATAATTATTTTGTAGCTATTTTAGGATTTAGGAACACAACTAGTAAGGGTAGGATGCTCCAATCAACTCTTTCTCACGGCGTTCTTCTGCGTTACCACGTGTCCTGCTCCTCGGCCACTGCGGGTGCACGTAGGGATTACGTCTCTGTCCAGACGCTGCACATAGAGAAGAACAAGGAAACTCCTCGGCACACCAGGGATAGGTAAAAAGCCAGTCTTTATTTAGTAATAAATAAAAGCAAGATCCTCATACAGCAACATGGTAAAAACAATAAATGAACTGGAACAGGGGGAACAACACCTCCTGTGACATCATACGCGTTTCATGCCTCTGGGGCACTTGTTCACTGATAGAGAACAGGTGGTGTAGGTGCTCTTAATATACAGATTTCTGTCCAATGACATAACATCAATTAAAACACATCTCATTAACCCCTGAAGAACCTGTCAAAAACAAAAAATTCTAGTCTATATAGCCTCTCTATGTGGTACCTATTACAAAAATGTGTGCATATATATATACACTGCAACATGTATTTAGTTCATAATGTCACAATTTAATATAAACCATTATGCTATTGTTTTTCTTTGCATAAAATAATGAAATATTAATGCTATAAAACAAGAAATGAAATAAACCCAAGTATAAATATAGGTATATAACTAAGCTGGACATCAAGACCTAATCCTTACTGAAATGTAAATAACACTTAGAGATAAAAAAAAGTTTATAATGCGTTAATTAAATAGTATTATATATATAAAGACACTTTTTTTTCCCATTACAATACATTTTGGTCGATAGGTCAACGTTGAATAAACATATTTACATCCATTCTGGAATTCAAACCCGTAGGTACCCTAGTTTTTAAATGAAGAATCCAAAAGACCTCTCTTTCATCAAGTTTCTTTTCCCTATCTCCACCCCGGGGATGTCTAGGTATAAAGTCTATGCCCTGTACTTTCAACAGAGATTTGTCAGAATTGTGAAAATTTCTGAAATGTTTGGCAATGGGCGTTCTTGAATCAGGGTCCTCTATGGACCTAAGATGTTCCATGACCCGGTCCTTCAAGGACCGTTTGGTACGTCCCACATATTGAATATTGCATCCCTGACAAGTCAATAGATAAATTACGTGTGTACTATTGCAACATTCTAATAAAAATTTCACAGTATCTGACAATAAAGCATTGAAACAATTAACTTCAAATAAAAATCTTGTATTTCGAGAGTCCGATAAGGGTGGAAACCTGGTAGTCCTAAATAGGCAAGATTATGTCCTGGAAGCCTCTCGACAATTATCAGATCGCAATACATATTGTACTTTGGCCACCAATCCTACGGCAACATACAAGGGTTTATTGAGGGAAATAGTGAAGTACGGCATGGACAATGGCATTATTTCGGCCAATATGTCAGAATATCTGATTCCTGAGTTGCCGGTAACTGCCGTATTTCACTATTTCCCCAAAATACATAAAGATCCCCTAAATCCTCCAGGGCGCCCCATTGTAGCGGGGATAGGGTCCCTTAACGAACCACTATCAGAATTGGTGGACATATATTTGCAGCCTCTAGTTCTAGCACTACCTAGTTATATTCAAGACACCACATCTTTCATCAGACAAATACAAGAGATCTCATGGAAATCTAGTTATATATGGACGTTTCTTCATTATACACGTCAATACCTCATGATAAAGGTTTGGAGGCATTAGAATTTTTTCTAAGATATAGATCTAATTATGATGAGGCCACGATATCCTTCTTGTTGCAAGCCACGGAATACTTGCTGACTCACAATTTTTTTCTTTTCGAAGGACGTTTCTATCTCCAAAGATGTGGAACGGCCATGGGCGCCAAGTTTGCGCCATCTTACGCCAACCTATTTTTAGGTTGGTGGGAGCTCTTCCACATCTTTGGAGATACAAACCCTTTTAGGCAATCCATTATTTATTATGGTTGCTACATAGACGACCTGGTATTTATCTGGGATGGAGACAATGAGTCTATCCACTCTTTTCACCAATATGTGTCAAGTAATAGGTTAAACCTCAATTTCACAATAGAATCCAGTGCAGATTCTTTAAATTTTTTGGATGTGACCATTAGACCAATAGGTGAAGTAATTCAGGTTGAACTATACCGTAAGCCCACGTCGGGTAATAGTATCCTTAAATATGACTCTTGTCATCCATCACATCTCCTTGCCTCCATCCCCAAAAGCCAACTCATTCGGGTGAAACGGAACTGCACTGATCCGAAAACCTATGAAGAGCATGCTGCAGATACCGTGAAGCGATTAAAATCACGAGGCTATCCAAAAAATATTTTGACACAAGCAAAAATTGAAGTAGATAAGGTCCCTAGGTCAGAACTTCTGACTTATAAAAAAGACAGAAGGAGTAAAAAGGAGAGTAATGAGAAACCCTTTACTTCTGTACCAATTTTTGCAACACCATACAGTATGGAGTATGGAAAGATTTGTAAAATAATTAAAAAGAGTCTTCCAATCCTAGAGAGTGACGAAAAATTAAATCAAGTCCTGGAGGGAGGTTGCAAATTTGTGTCACGTAAAGCAAAGACTCTGAGAAACATATTATCGCCCTCTATGCTGCCCAGAGTTGTCAATGACACATGGTTACAAAAACGTAAGGGGTGTTACAAATGTAATGCCTCAAGATGCAAAACATGCTCTCATATAGTTCAGGGCAACACCTGCAGATCAGAAGCACTAGGCAAGACAAGTGATATAAGATATTTTATAAATTGCAATAGTACACACGTAATTTATCTATTGACTTGTCAGGGATGCAATATTCAATATGTGGGACGTACCAAACGGTCCTTGAAGGACCGGGTCATGGAACATCTTAGGTCCATAGAGGACCCTGATTCAAGAACGCCCATTGCCAAACATTTCAGAAATTTTCACAATTCTGACAAATCTCTGTTGAAAGTACAGGGCATAGACTTTATACCTAGACATCCCCGGGGTGGAGATAGGGAAAAGAAACTTGATGAAAGAGAGGTCTTTTGGATTCTTCATTTAAAAACTAGGGTACCTACGGGTTTGAATTCCAGAATGGATGTAAATATGTTTATTCAACGTTGACCTATCGACCAAAATGTATTGTAATGGGAAAAAAAAGTGTCTTTATATATATAATACTATTTAATTAACGCATTATAAACTTTTTTATCTCTAAGTGTTATTTACATTTCAGTAAGGATTAGGTCTTGATGTCCAGCTTAGTTATATACCTATATTTATAATTGGGTTTATTTCATTTCTTGTTTTATAGCATTAATATTTCATTATTTTATGCAAAGAAAAACAATAGCATAATGGTTTATATTAAATTGTGACATTATGAACTAAATACATGTTGCAGTGTATATATATATGCACACATTTTTGTAATAGGTACCACATAGAGAGGCTATATAGACTAGAATTTTTTGTTTTTGACAGGTTCTTCAGGGGTTAATGAGATGTGTTTTAATTGATGTTATGTCATTGGACAGAAATCTGTATATTAAGAGCACCTACACCACCTGTTCTCTATCAGTGAACAAGTGCCCCAGAGGCATGAAACGCGTATGATGTCACAGGAGGTGTTGTTCCCCCTGTTCCAGTTCATTTATTGTTTTTACCATGTTGCTGTATGAGGATCTTGCTTTTATTTATTACTAAATAAAGACTGGCTTTTTACCTATCCCTGGTGTGCCGAGGAGTTTCCTTGTTCTTCTCTATTTTAGGATTTATATTTATTTTACAGGCAACTTTGTATTTATTTTAACCAGGTACAATAGCTATTAAATAGTTATTAACTATTTAATAGCTACCTAGTTAAAATTATTACAAAATTACCTGTAAAATAAATCCTAACCTAAGTTAAAATTAAACCTAACACTACACTATCAATAAATTAATTAAATAAAATACCTACAATTATCTACAATTAAACCTAACACTACACTATCAATAAATAAATACAAATAAATACACTAAAGTACAAAAAAACTTAAATCTCATTGGCTGATTCAATCAGCCAATCAGAATTTTCTTACCTTAATTCCGATTGGCTGATAGAATCCTATCAGCCAATCGGAATTTGAGGGACGCCATCTTGGATGACGTCCCTTAAAGGAACCGTCATCGTCGGGAAGTCGTCGGCCAGGATGGATGTTCCGCGTCGGCGGGATGAAGATGGAGCCGGAAGAAAGAAGATTGAAGATGCCGCTTGATAGAAGACTTCAGCCGGATGAATTATTTTTTTATTTTTTGTACTTTAGTTAGTTTATTTAATTGTATTTATTTGTAGGTATTTGTATGTAATTAATTTATTGATAGTGTAGTGTTAGGTTTAATTGTAACTTAGGTTAGGATTTATTTTACAGGTAATTTTGTAATTATTTTAACTAGGTAGCTATTAAATAGTTATTAACTATTTAATTGCTATTGTACCTGGTTAAAATAAATACAAAGTTGTCTGTAAAATAAATATTAATCCTAAAATAGCTACAATATAATTATTATTTATATTGTAGCTATATTAGGGTTTATTTTACAGGTAAGTATTTAGCTTTAAATAGGAATAATTTATTTAATAAGATTTATTTTATTTCGTTAGATAAAAATTATATTTAACTTAGGGGGGTGTTAGGGTTAGACTTAGCTTTAGGTTTTAATAAATTTTTTAGAGTAGCGGCGAGGTCCGGTCGGCAGATTAGGGGTTAATACTTGAAGTTAGGTGTCTGTGATGTTAGGGAGGCAGATTAGGGGTTAATACTATTTATTATAGGGTTTTTGAGGCGGGATTGATGCGGATTAGGGGTTAATAACTTTATTATAGTAGCGGTGAGGTCCAGTCGGCAGATTAGGGGTTAATAATTGTAGGTAGGTGGCGGCGACGTTGGGGGCGGCAGATTAGGGGTTAATAAATATAATATAGGGGTCGGCGGTGTTAGGGGTAGCAGATTAGGGGTACATAGGGATAATGTAGGTTGCGGCGGTGTACGGTCGGCAGATTAGGGGTTAAAAATTTTTATTAGAGTGGTGGCAATGTGGGGGGACCTCGGTTTAGGGGTACATAGGTAGTTTATGGGTGTTAGTGTACTTTAGAGCACAGTAGTTAAGAGCTTTATGAACCCGCGTAAGCCCAGAAAGCTCTTAACTCCTGGCTTTTCTCTGCGGCTGGAGTCTTGTCGTTAGATTTCTAACGCTCACTTCAGCCAAGACTCTAAATACCGGCGTTAGAAAGATTCCATTGAAAAGATAGGATACGCAATTGACGTAAGGGGATCTGCGGTATGGAAAAGTGGCGGGGTGGAAAGTGAGCGTTAGAACCTTTCCTGACTGACTCTAAATACCAGCGTTAGGACCCCCTAACGCTGGTTTTGACGGCTAACGCAGAACTCTAAATCTAGGCGAGAGTTAACAACGTTATTGAAATGTTTTACTTTTTTCCTCTTTACGTTCACTTGTCATTTATTCTTGTATACTAGATTTAAAAAGTTTACTGTTGTTACCTGAAAACTCTTTTGACTACTTGTATATTGTTTCAGAGGTTTAAAGTATGTTGTTTGCAGTTAATTGAGTGTCTAAAATTGCCCATTAAGATCTCAATTTCATCCAGAACCTAATGCATGTGCCTATACTCTGTCCTCACACTCTTTGACCTCTACGACAGCTATCTCAATATTTTCAAGACCCTGTTTAGAATATGCTTAGCTCCAATTAGGAGCTCAGAGTTTAATATAACTCGTTGTTTCACCCTACAACTTTATACAGAACACACCACACCCTCCCTTCCTTCTTTGTCTCCCCCTCCTTCTCCCCCATTCCCCCTCTCCCCATCCTCCCCTTAAACCCTATCTTTACCCCCTCCTCTCCCTCCTCCCCTTCCCTTCCCAATTACCCCTATGCCAACAAACAATTACACTTTAAGATTAACACTCCACCTAGTCGGCGGTGGAGATACTTCCCCTGTCTTGTCGCTTACACGAAGGTTACTCAAACTATCGATAGATTACGGGTACTCAACACATAACCCTCTTCTGAGGACTAATCCGTTGCGCCATTATACAACCTAATCTGTTTGTTTGTACCTTCTAGGCCAACTTTTTCTACACTATTCTTCACTCTCGTTAACTTTCTCTCTTCCTTTCTCACCTAATTCCCCCTTTTTTTTTTTTCTCCTTCCCCTTCTCTCCATCATGCCAGACAATCACAGTAGATTTAAAGATCATTCCTTCAAAATTACATCCATAAACGCTAAAGGCCTAAATAGCCCAGGCAAGCGCTCTATAGCAATTAGGGAGCTGAATAAACTAAAAAGCCAAGTCATCTTATTGCAAGAAACCCACTTCCAGAGAGGCAAGGAACCCCCGGTGGTCTCCTCCTCATTTCCCTACAACACATTTTGCATCGGGCCCAGACAAAAAGGGGGGTGTAGGCATCCTCATTCACAAATCCCTACCTGTACAGTCAGATTACATTGTCATAGACTCGTAGGGGCAGTTCATCCTTCTAGTGGGCACTCTCTTCGGCCAACATATCACGATCCTAAATGTATACGCCCCTAACCAAGCCCAAGGTAATTTCTTTAAAAAAAATTCGAACTTATTGCTGGACCATGCTAAGGGGGTGGTTCTTCTTGCGGGAGATTTCAATCTTATTTTTGACCCCAGCCTAGACTCCTCGAGAGGAGTGTCTACCGCTCTAAAGTCCACTTTAAGAACAGTTAAAAACTCCCTTAATAATTTGGATCTACACGACATTTGGAGAACCTTACACATAAATGAAAGGGATTATACCTTCTACTCCCCTCCACATAAATGCTACACGCGGATTGACCATATTATGACAGACTCCCATGGTCTCTCCCTTGCTGAACATTGCTCCATCGGTAATATCACCTGGTCCGACCACGCCCCTATCACTTGCTCCATGCTTTGGCCGGGCTTACGATCATTAACAAAACCTGGAAACTAGATGACACTATATTAGATAATCCTATATTCATGGGAGAAGTAGAAAAGTCTCTGACAGAATACTTTCTAATTAATGAAAACACAACATCTCCTTTGTTGGAATGGGAGGCTCATAAATCTTTGATTAGAGGTCTTTGTATTAAGCAAAGTGCTCAACTAGCCAAACAATCCAGGGTTCTCCATACCACTCTACTAGACAGAATTAATGTACTAGAAAAAGCACACAAAAAGAACCCAGCCAATGATACTATCATGCAAAACCTACTGATAGCCAGGTCAGACTTAAAGCAATACCTCACCAAAATACATCAGCGTAATGCATTGCGCCTTAAGCAATACTATTACGAGGGGGGCAACAAACCGGGGAAAATCCTCGCGAGAACACTTCGCAGGAAACAACTGTCATCCTATATCCACGCCATAAAATCTAAGGACGGTACCCCTGTTTCCAGCAGTAAACTTATAGCCTCTACATTCAGGGACTTTTATAGGTCACTGTATAACATAGACGACTCAACTAACAACTCACACACTCTGCCAGATCAGGGTACCCTAGAAGAACAAACAAATAACTATTTTAGCGACATTAACCTTCCCTCCCTAACAGTGGAGGAGAAATTTGACCTAGCATCCCCTCTCTCAGAGGAGGAACTACTTATAGAAATTAAAGATATGCCGTCTGGTAAGAGCCCAGGACCAGATGGTTTTACCCCTAGATACTATAAACTGTTTAGTAAAATACTATCTCCTCACTTACTAAAACTTTTCAATACCCTAAGGGACAGACCTGTCTTATCCAACTCACTCTTGGAAGCACATATTACAGTCATCCCCAAGCCGGGGAAACCGGCTAATTGCCCAGAGAATTTTAGACCCATCTCTCTTATAAACTCGGACATGAAACTATTGGCAAAGGTCCTCGCTAACAGACTAAATAAATATTTACCAAAACTGATTGCCACGGACCAAGTTGGCTTCATCCCGGGCCGCGAAGCCCACGATAACACCATTAAAATTCTGCAAATAATTAATTATGCCAAGGTTTCACAAGTCCCGATGGTCCTTTTTTCAACGGACGCGGAAAAGGCCTTGGCTTTGTATTCCTCTCCAAACGCAAAAAATTAGAATTAATGACACCCTTTCTGATTCTTTTGCAATTAATAACGGCACTAGACAGGGCTGTCCCTTATCCCCGCTTCTCTTCGCCATCTCCATCGAAGTATTAGCACAAAATGTTAGGAATAACAAGGAGATTACTGGTGTAGTGATAGGAGAACATGAACACAAACAAGCTCTCTATGCTGACGATGCACTTTTTTCGCTAACAAATGCAGAGACATCTATACCTGCACTGCTTGTTGAAATGGCTAAATATAGCAAGATTTCTAATTTTCAACTTAACATCTCTAAATCTGAAATTCTCAACATCAACACTAATCCAACACACATACAACACTTAAGCATCCTCCACCACATTCCAATTGCACACCACAAACTGAAATATCTAGGGATTTATCTCTCACCAACTTCTCAAGACTTGTACAAACTCAACTACAACACTATAAAAAATGAAATAATTAGAGACCTTTCTGTCTGGAAAAACAAAAAATCTTGTGGCTAGGGAGGATAGGGGTTCTGAAGATGAATGTCCTACCTCGTGTCTTATACTTATTCCAGACCCTCCCAATACAGCTCCCTGAGGGATACATAACTCAACTACAAAAAGCTTTTGAACAATACATTTGGGATGGCGCTAGGCCTAGAATCCCAAGAAAAACTATGTATCTCTCTAGAGACAATGGAGGATTGGGGGTCCCAAGCCTACATTCTTACAAACATGCAATTACCCTCCAACATATAGTAGAATGGGCACACAACTCAAATGACAAAGCATGGGTATACATTGACAGACAAATTTTTAAAACCAACGACGCCTCGTCCAAAGAGACCCAAGATAACGGAAAAATACCATGTCACAGCAGGGGTTCTATCAGAATGGGATAAGCTAGTGTCCACCAGTACGCACATCTCCTCATTAGATGCCCCTCTCACTCCTATTCTAGAACACAAAGATCTCCCATACTGCCATTTAGGCTTTACTAAACTACAGCCATATAGTCTTAGGGTAGGATCAGCCCACTTTCTTTCTATAGATGGCAGGCTTAAGACACAACTCGAATTAGAAGAAACCCATGGGGAGATTTTCTCCTCTTGGCTTCACTACCACCAGCTTGTGCACTTTATCTCCCATCATAAACACAAAGAGGCTCTCGT
Source organism: Bombina bombina (assembly GCF_027579735.1). Taxonomy (NCBI): domain Eukaryota; kingdom Metazoa; phylum Chordata; class Amphibia; order Anura; family Bombinatoridae; genus Bombina; species Bombina bombina. Next base: position 39,383 of record NW_026511799.1, read on the forward strand.
TAGGGAACCCACGACCTTCGAGACCCTTTGTATCTCAACGACTGCCCCGACACACTTAGTTTCTAAGCTATATAAGATATTACTCAATTCAGAGACAACAGATCTCCCCTCATACACATACTCCTGGAAAAAAGATTTGGATTGTGAGATAGAGAAAGAGACTTGGCTGAGACCCTTTAGACTAATTAAAAAATCTTCGGGCTCTCAGCAACAATCCAGGAAATCCACCTAAAATTCCTATGTAGGTGGTATTTAACTCCGTGGCGCCTCCATAGGATCTTTCCCTCGCTAAGCAACACATGCTGGAGGGGATGTGGGGAGGGGGGGCTCTCTTCTCCACATCTGGTGGTCCTGCCCTGATCTGCAGAGCTTCTGGCCTGATGTTCTGTCAGAAATATTTGAAATCCTAGGGATTGAGATCCCACACAACCCACATATACTCCTATTTCTTAATCTCCCCAAGGTAATGGGGATGGGTAAACAGCCCCTATTTTTAATTATGCTCACTGCAGCAAAAAAAACCTCATACCAAAACATTGGAAATCTCGAACAGCCCCCTCTCTGGAGGAGTGGAGAGGGACAGTTTTTTTTTTTTTTCCTTCTCTAATTTCTTCTTTTCTCTTGTACAATTTCCACCCTCCTTTACCCTTTCCTCTCTTTTCTTCTCTTTTCATTTGAAACATACTGTGATCCGCTGCATCTTTTGTAGTCATGCTTTAGTAAAATGTAAAAAACTAAAAGGACCATGAGTTAGGTTAGGATACAATTCTAACATTGAAACCATGTTTATAATTACTCATGTTAAATTACTGTTCAATGGAAAGGACAATGTTAGCCAGCAAGGCCCAAAACATGGTATCCAAGCTTTCTGATACGTAAACTCCATTATAATCTCATTCCATGTTTTCCATATTGTTTGCTTAAATTTGCAACCTTATTGTATTTTTCAACATCTTAATAAAGATTTATAAAAATAAAAAAAAAACACATTTAGCTCTTTTTCAATTGCCCAAACCCTAATCTAAAAATAAAACCCATCCAATAAACCCTTAAAAAAAAAAAATAACTAACACTAACCCCCAAAGATCCACTTACAGTTTTGAAGACTGGACATCCATCCTAAATAAAGCCGGGAGAAGTCTTCATCCAAGCGGCAAGAAGTGGTCCTCCAGATGGGCAGAAGTCTTCATTCAGATGGCATCTTCTATCTTCATCCATCCGGCGCGGAGCGGGTCCATCTTCAAGACATCCGGCGCGGGGCATCCTCTTCAATCGAAGTCTTCTTCCAGAACGAAGATTCCTTTAAGTGACATCATCCAAGATGGCGTCCCTTGAATTCCGATTGGCTGATTGCATCAGCCAATAGGATTTTTCACCTTTAATTCTGATTGGCTGATAGAATTCTATCAGCCAATCGGAATTCAAGGGACGCCATCTTGGATGACGTCACTTAAAGAAACCTTCATTCTGGAAGAAGACTTCGATTGAAGATGATGCTCCGCGCCGGATGTCTTGAAGATGGACCTGCTCCGCGCCAGATGGATGAAGATAGAAGATGCCGTCTGTATGAAGACTTCTGCCCGTCTGGAGGACAACTTCTGCCGGCTTGGTTGAGGACTTCTTGCCGCTTGGGTGAAGACTTCTCCCGGCTTCGTTTAGGATGTATGTCCAATCTTCAAAAGTGGATCTTCGGGGGTTAGTGTTAGGTTTTTTTAAGGGTTTATTGGGTGGGTTTTATTTTTAGATTAGGGTTTGGGCCATTGAAAGAGCTAAATGCCCTTTTAAGGGCAATGCCCATCCAAATGCCCTTTTCAGGGCAATGGGGAGCTTAGTTTTTTTTAGTTAGGATTGTATTTGGGGGGTTGGTTTTACTGTTGGGGGGGTGTTTTTTTTTACAGGTAAAAGAGCTGATTTCTTTGGGGCAATGCCCTGCAAAAGGCCCTTTTAAGGGCTATTGGTAGTTTAGTTTAGGCTAAGGTTTTTTTTAGTTGGGGGGGCTTTTTTATTTTGATAGGGCTATTAGATTAGGTGTAATTTGTTTAAATATCTGATCATTTCTTTTTTTAATTTTGTGTAATTTAGTGTTTGTTTTTTTTGTAATTTAGGTAATTGTAGTGTAAGGTTAGGTATTAGTGTAACTCAGGTTAGGTTTTATTTTACAAGTAAATTTGTATTTTAGCTAGGTAGTTAGTAAATAGTTAATAACTATTTAGTAACTATTCTACCTAGTTAAAAATACAAACTTGCCTGTAAAATAAAAATAAACCCTAATGTAATATAACTATTAGTTATATTGTAGCTAGCGTAGGGTTTATTTTACAGGTAAGTATTTAGTTTTAAATAGGAATTATTTAGTTATTAATAGTAGGTTTTATTTAGATTTATTTTAATTATATTTAAGTTAGTGGGTGTTAGGGTTAGACTTAGGTTTAGGGGTTAATAAATTTAGTATAGTGGCGGCGACGTATGGGGCGGCAGATTAGGGGTTAATAAATGTAGGTCGTGGCGGCGATGTTAGGGGCCGCAGATTAGGGGTTAATAATATTTAACTAGTGTTTGTGATGCGGGAGTGCGGCGGTTTAGGGGTTAATATGTTTATTATATTGGGTTTTATTTTTAGATTAGGGTTTGGGCAATTGAAAAAGAGCCAAATGCCCTTTTAAGTGCGATGTCCGGAGCGGCAGATTAGGGGTTAATGAGTATAATGTAGGTGTCAGCGATGTCGGGCGGCAGATTAGGGATTAATAAGTGTAAGATTAGGGGTGTTTAGACTTGGGTTCATGTTAGGGTGTTAGGTGTAAACATAAATTTTGTTTCCCCATAAGAATCAATGGGGCTGCGTTAGGGAGCTTTATGCTGCTTTTTTGCAGGTGTTAGACTTTTTTCAGCCGGCTCTCCCCATTGATGACTATGGGGAAATCGTGCACGAGCACGTATAACCAGCTCACCGCTGACTTAAGCAGCGCTGGTATAGGAGTGCGGTATGGAGCTCAATTTTGCTCTACGCTCACTTCTTGCCTGATAACGCCGGGTTTTTATAAAACTAATACTAGCGCTGTAGGGAAGTGAGCGGTGACAATGACTTGCAAGTTAGTACCGCACACCTCATAACGCAAAACTCGTAATCTAGCTGATTAATAGCAATAATTTCTTCTTCATTTTCTAGTTTACAATTAAATCAGTGGACTAAAACATCAAATTTAAGATTTTTGTTGAATGTGGCTTTGGGGTCATAAACTCAATCCCGGATATAAACCTTTTCAAATGTAATAATTTTAAAAAATTTAATGTAACTTCTCTAAAAGTTTATATAGATTAATTTTAAAATATATAATAATAATTCTTAAATATATTAATAAAAAATAGGTTATACATAGCATTTTAACTTAAAGCTTTTAATAGAATTATAAATATTCAGTATAAGAATCCAGTGGACTAATATGATAATTATTTTACTACCAGTAAAGATTTGAGGTCATGAGTTCGATTCCCCTCAAACCCATTTTTTATGGTAAAAAATCTTTTATGGTATAAGATATGGAACTCTAACAATTTGTGAATATTCAGATGTAAATTTTTCTGATGAAAGATAACATTTATATTGCATATATTGTATTATTTTAATGAACTATATAGGAAAGTTTCCTTACAACATTTTTTCAGAATACATTACTAAACGGACTTAATGAACAACAGAAACCCCACCAGATGTTAACTATTAAGAATGGCCAATAAGAAGTGAACAGATGAGTATAAGAAGACCCAATTACCAGCACAAGGACATCCTTGAAAAAGCCAAACGACTATTTGGTGAAACGATCGTTGGATTTGAGTGTGTGATGTCACGTTGTGGGCGGAGACAACCTTCTGAACTGCAAACCGTAATCATAGACATTGTTTACAATATACAGTCTGTGTAATACACGGATGTTCTAACTGTGATTGTTCTCTGTAAACCCCTGGGATTTTAACACATGGTTTAATAAATTGTTTAAACATTCATCTGAGTTCACTTCTATCTGCTCCTGCTGGAGTCTCCCATTGCCTTTATATCTAGAGCTTGATGTGACGCTCTGCAGTATGTGCGTATACAACTTACATGTGAATTAACCCTGTAGTCTCACATAGCGTTTATATCTAGAGTGTGATGTGAAGCTCTGCAGTATGTGAGTATACAACTTACATGTGAATTAACCCTGTAGTCTCACATAGCGTTTATATCTAGAGTGTGATGTGAAACTCTGCAGTATGTGAGTATACAACTTACATGTGAATTAACCCTGTAGTCTCACATAGCGTTTATATCTAGAGTGTGATGTGAAGCTCTGCAGTATGTGAGTATACAACTTACATGTGATTAACCCTGTAGTCTCACATAGCGTTTATATCTAGAGTGTGATGTGAAACTCTGCAGTATGTGAGTATACAACTTACATGTGATTAACCCTGTAGTCTCACATAGCGTTTATATCTAGAGTGTGATGTGAAGCTCTGCAGTATGTGAGTATACAACTTACATGTGATTAACCCTGTAGTCTCACATAGCGTTTATATCTAGAGTGTGATGTGAAACTCTGCAGTATGTGAGTATACAACTTACATGTGATTAACCCTGTAGTCTCACATAACGTTTATATCTAGAGTGTGATGTGAAGCTCTGCAGTATGTGAGTATACAACTTACATGTGATTAACCCTGTAGTGTCACATAGCTTTATATCTAGAGAGTGATGTGAAGCTCTGCAGTATGTGAGTATACAACTTACATGTGATTAACCCTGTAGTCTCACATAGCGTTTATATCTAGAGTGTGATGTGAAGCTCTGCAGTATGTGAGTATACAACTTACATGTGATTAACCCTGTAGTCTCACATAGTGTTTATATCTAGAGTGTGATGTGAAGCTCTGCAGTATGTGAGTATACAACTTACATGTGATTAACCCTGTAGTCTCACATAGCGTTTATATCTAGAGTGTGATGTGAAACTCTGCAGTATGTGAGTATACAACTTACATGTGATTAACCCTGTAGTCTCACATAGTGTTTATATCTAGAGCTTGATGTGACGCTCTGCAGTATGTGAGTATACAACTTACATGTGATTAACCCTGTAGTCTCACATAGCTTTATATCTAGAGTGTGATGTGAAGCTCTGCAGTATGTGAGTATACAACTTACATGTGATTAACCCTGTAGTCTCACATAGCTTTATATCTAGAGTGTGATGTGAAGCTCTGCAGTATGTGAGTATACAACTTACATGTGATTAACCCTGTAGTCTCACATAGCGTTTATATCTAGAGTGTGATGTGAAGCTCTGCAGTATGTGAGTATACAACTTACATGTGATTAACCCTGTAGTCTCACATAGCGTTTATATCTAGAGTGTGATGTGAAGCTCTGCAGTATGTGAGTATACAACTTACATGTGATTAACCCTGTAGTCTCACATAGCGTTTATATCTAGAGTGTGATGTGAAACTCTGCAGTATGTGAGTATACAACTTACATGTGATTAACCCTGTAGTCTCACATAGCGTTATATCTAGAGTGTGATGTGACGCTCTGCAGTATGTGAGTATACAACTTACATGTGATTAACCCTGTAGTCTCACATAGCGTTTATATCTAGAGTGTGATGTGAAACTCTGCAGTATGTGAGTATACAACTTACATGTGATTAACCCTGTAGTCTCACATAGCGTTATATCTAGAGTGTGATGTGACGCTCTGCAGTATGTGAGTATACAACTTACATGTGATTAACCCTGTAGTCTCACATAGCGTTTATATCTAGAGTATGATGTGAAACTCTGCAGTATGTGAGTATACAACTTACATGTGATTAACCCTGTAGTCTCACATAGCGTTTATATCTAGAGTGTGATGTGAAGCTCTGCAGTATGTGAGTATACAACTTACATGTGATTAACCCTGTAGTCTCACATAGCGTTTATATCTAGAGTGTGATGTGAAACTCTGCAGTATGTGAGTATACAACTTACATGTGATTAACCCTGTAGTCTCACATTGCTTTATATCTAGAGTGTGATGTGAAGCTCTGCAGTATGTGAGTATACAACTTACATGTGATTAACCCTGTAGTCTCACATAGCGTTTATATCTAGCGTGTGATGTGACGCTGTGCAGTATGTGAGTATACAACTTACATGTGATTAACCCTGTAGTCTCACATAGCGTTTATATCTAGAGTGTGATGTGAAACTCTGCAGTATGTGAGTATACAACTTACATGTGATTAACCCTGTAGTCTCACATAGCGTTTATATCTAGAGTGTGATGTGACGCTGTGCAGTATGTGAGTATACAACTTACATGTGATTAACCCTGTAGTCTCACATAGTGTTTATATCTAGAGTGTGATGTGAAACTCTGCAGTATGTGAGTATACAACTTACATGTGATTAACCCTGTAGTCTCACATAGCGTTTATATCTAGAGTGTGATGTGAAACTCTGCAGTATGTGAGTATACAACTTACATGTGATTAACCCTGTAGTCTCACATAGTGTTTATATCTAGAGTGTGATGTGAAGCTCTGCAGTATGTGAGTATACAACTTACATGTGATTAACCCTGTAGTCTCACATAGCGTTTATATCTAGAGTGTGATGTGAAACTCTGCAGTATGTGAGTATACAACTTACATGTGATTAACCCTGTAGTCTCACATAGCGTTTATATCTAGAGTGTGATGTGAAACTCTGCAGTATGTGAGTATACAACTTACATGTGATTAACCCTGTAGTCTCACATAGCGTTTATATCTAGAGTGTGATGTGAAACTCTGCAGTATGTGAGTATACAACTTACATGTGATTAACCCTGTAGTCTCACATAGCTTTATATCTAGAGTGTGATGTGAAGCTCTGCAGTATGTGAGTATACAACTTACATGTGATTAACCCTGTAGTCTCACATAGCGTTTATATCTAGAGTGTGATGTGAAGCTCTGCAGTATGTGAGTATACAACTTACATGTGATTAACCCTGTAGTCTCACATAGCGTTTATATCTAGAGTGTGATGTGAAACTCTGCAGTATGTGAGTATACAACTTACATGTGATTAACCCTGTAGTCTCACATAGCGTTTATATCTAGAGTGTGATGTGAAGCTCTGCAGTATGTGAGTATACAACTTACATGTGATTAACCCTGTAGTCTCACATAGCGTTTATATCTAGAGTGTGATGTGAAGCTCTGCAGTATGTGAGTATACAACTTACATGTGATTAACCCTGTAGTCTCACATAGCTTTATATCTAGAGTGTGATGTGAAGCTCTGCAGTATGTGAGTATACAACTTACATGTGATTAACCCTGTAGTCTCACATAGCGTTTATATCTAGAGTGTGATGTGAAGCTCTGCAGTATGTGAGTATACAACTTACATGTGATTAACCCTGTAGTCTCACATAGCGTTTATATCTAGAGTGTGATGTGAAGCTCTGCAGTATGTGAGTATACAACTTACATGTGATTAACCCTGTAGTCTCACATAGCGTTTATATCTAGAGTGTGATGTGAAGCTCTGCAGTATGTGAGTATACAACTTACATGTGATTAACCCTGTAGTCTCACATAGCGTTTATATCTAGAGTGTGATGTGAAGCTCTGCAGTATGTGAGTATACAACTTACATGTGATTAACCCTGTAGTCTCACATAGCGTTTATATCTAGAGTGTGATGTGAACTCTGCAGTATGTGAGTATACAACTTACATGTGATTAACCCTGTAGTCTCACATAGCGTTTATATCTAGAGTGTGATGTGAAGCTCTGCAGTATGTGAGTATACAACTTACATGTGATTAACCCTGTAGTCTCACATAGCGTTTATATCTAGAGTGTGATGTGAAACTCTGCAGTATGTGAGTATACAACTTACATGTGATTAACCCTGTAGTCTCACATAGCGTTTATATCTAGAGTGTGATGTGAAACTCTGCAGTATGTGAGTATACAACTTACATGTGATTAACCCTGTAGTCTCACATAGCGTTTATATCTAGAGTGTGATGTGAAGCTCTGCAGTATGTGAGTATACAACTTACATGTGATTAACCCTGTAGTCTCACATAGCGTTTATATCTAGAGTGTGATGTGAAGCTCTGCAGTATGTGAGTATACAACTTACATGTGATTAACCCTGTAGTCTCACATAGTGTTTATATCTAGAGTGTGATGTGAAGCTCTGCAGTATGTGAGTATACAACTTACATGTGATTAACCCTGTAGTCTCACATAGCGTTTATATCTAGAGTGTGATGTGAAACTCTGCAGTATGTGAGTATACAACTTACATGTGATTAACCCTGTAGTCTCACATAGCGTTTATATCTAGAGTGTGATGTGAAGCTCTGCAGTATGTGAGTATACAACTTACATGTGATTAACCCTGTAGTCTCACATAGCGTTTATATCTAGAGTGTGATGTGAAGCTCTGCAGTATGTGAGTATACAACTTACATGTGATTAACCCTGTAGTCTCACATTGCTTTATATCTAGAGTGTGATGTGAAGCTCTGCAGTATGTGAGTATACAACTTACATGTGATTAACCCTGTAGTCTCACATAGCGTTTATATCTAGAGTGTGATGTGAAGCTCTGCAGTATGTGAGTATACAACTTACATGTGATTAACCCTGTAGTCTCACATAGCTTTATATCTAGAGTGTGATGTGAAACTCTGCAGTATGTGAGTATACAACTTACATGTGATTAACCCTGTAGTCTCACATAGCGTTTATATCTAGAGTGTGATGTGAAGCTCTGCAGTATGTGAGTATACAACTTACATGTGATTAACCCTGTAGTCTCACATAGCTTTATATCTAGAGTGTGATGTGAAGCTCTGCAGTATGTGAGTATACAACTTACATGTGATTAACCCTGTAGTCTCACATAGCGTTTATATCTAGAGTGTGATGTGAAGCTCTGCAGTATGTGAGTATACAACTTACATGTGATTAACCCTGTAGTCTCACATAGCGTTTATATCTAGAGTGTGATGTGAAACTCTGCAGTATGTGAGTATACAACTTACATGTGATTAACCCTGTAGTCTCACATAGCGTTTATATCTAGAGTGTGATGTGACGCTCTGCAGTATGTGAGTATACAACTTACATGTGATTAACCCTGTAGTCTCACATAGCTTTATATCTAGAGTGTGATGTGAAGCTCTGCAGTATGTGAGTATACAACTTACATGTGATTAACCCTGTAGTCTCACATAGTGTTTATATCTAGAGTGTGATGTGAAACTCTGCAGTATGTGAGTATACAACTTACATGTGATTAACCCTGTAGTCTCACATAGCGTTTATATCTAGAGAGTGATGTGAAGCTCTGCAGTATGTGAGTATACAATTTACATGTGATTAACCCTGTAGTCTCACATTGCTTTATATCTAGAGTGTGATGTGAAACTCTGCAGTATGTGAGTATACAACTTACATGTGATTAACCCTGTAGTCTCACATAGCGTTTATATCTAGAGTGTGATGTGAAGCTCTGCAGTATGTGAGTATACAACTTACATGTGATTAACCCTGTAGTCTCACATAGTGTTTATATCTAGAGTGTGATGTGAAGCTCTGCAGTATGTGAGTATACAACTTACATGTGATTAACCCTGTAGTCTCACATAGTGTTTATATCTAGAGTGTGATGTGAAACTCTGCAGTATGTGAGTATACAACTTACATGTGATTAACCCTGTAGTCTCACATAGCGTTTATATCTAGCGTGTGATGTGACGCTGTGTAGTATGTGAGTATACAACTTACATGTGATTAACCCTGTAGTCTCACATAGCGTTTATATCTAGAGTGTGATGTGACGCTCTGCAGTATGTGAGTATACAACTTACATGTGATTAACCCTGTAGTCTCACATTGCTTTATATCTAGAGTGTGATGTGAAGCTCTGCAGTATGTGAGTATACAACTTACATGTGATTAACCCTGTAGTCTCACATAGCGTTTATATCTAGAGTGTGATGTGAAACTCTGCAGTATGTGAGTATACAACTTACATGTGATTAACCCTGTAGTCTCACATAGCGTTTATATCTAGAGTGTGATGTGAAACTCTGCAGTATGTGAGTATACAACTTACATGTGATTAACCCTGTAGTCTCACATAGCGTTTATATCTAGAGTGTGATGTGAAGCTCTGCAGTATGTGAGTATACAACTTACATGTGATTAACCCTGTAGTCTCACATTGCTTTTTATCTAGAGTGTGATGTGAAACTCTGCAGTATGTGAGTATACAACTTACATGTGATTAACCCTGTAGGCTCACATAGCGTTTATATCTAGAGTGTGATGTGAAGCTCTGCAGTATGTGAGTATACAACTTACATGTGATTAACCCTGTAGGCTCACATAGCGTTTATATCTAGAGTGTGATGTGAAGCTCTGCAGTATGTGAGTATACAACTTACATGTGAATTAACCCTGTAGTCTCACATAGTGTTTATATCTAGAGTGTGATGTGACGCTCTGCAGTATGTGAGTATACAACTTACATGTGATTAACCCTGTAGTCTCACAGGACTTCACCATTAGCAGCATTGATCTGTTTAATTTGAGGTTAACCCTTGGAGTTTGACTGCAGCTTTCATTTCCACTGAGAAGTAATCCCTGGGATCACTTATGCACATTTGGAGTTGGGATTTAGCCTCCGATTGACTTTTTTGGAATATATATAAAAAGAAGCAAATGAATAAGATTTGCAGGCAGCGGTTTTTGTAGTATAAAAATAAAAAGTCTTTATTGAAACATGAATAAAAAACACTCCAGAAAGCGTCACAGGTACATCCACAACAGAAGGTCCGCTAACATGTTTCAGCCCTCAGGCCGTAATCATAGCTAAAGGACTATGCACCTGAGCCCTTAAAAAGCACCAGGATAACCCTGATTGGGTAAAAACAAAGTTGCAAGTTGTGATGTAACTTAACTCTATGAGTACCTATACATATTTAGTGTGCTTGTTACAAGGATTTTATCAATTGACTATATACAAAAGCTGAATGAACGCACTACATATTGAAAAAATATTACTGATAAACGTTTATACAAAAGATAACATTGCTTAACTAAGCCATAATCTGAAATCCTATGATGTTCATTATATATAAACAAAACTATTTTGGCAGTTCAGTTGGCTATTAACAATTATTCGTATTACATCTGTAATGTTTATTAGAGCCAAGATATAAAATCTTCTAATGCTCAATATACATATACATATCAAATAAAGTGGATATGGCAGAGAGGAAATTTAGTCGTGTACAGTACTTAGTCCAAACATAAAGTTTGAACTATCTAGATAAAAAGTGCAATTATATAATAATTTATTCCATACATGAAATATAAACTGACTTGACAAAAAATATACATGGCACAGTCTAGAAATACAATGTAACATTTTCAATATAAAGGTACATATTGTCTCGAGTATGGCATACAATATTACACATAGGGGAAATGATGAGTAGTGAAGGACCAGGACAGGCCGCCACAGAAGAGGGAACAATTGCCTGTAATGAAGATTAAACTTCTATTGCCAATAGTTGATTAGGTCATATTCTGAATTCAAATCTGTGGGTACACGAGTTTGGAGTTTGAAAATCCAGAACATTTCCCTCTTCTGTAGCAACCTGTCTCTGTCCCCTCCTCTTGGGGGGCAGGTAACCCGTTCAATAGCCTGCCATCTTAATGAATTGACACTTTTTTGGTGACATTTGGCAAAATGTTGTACTAATGGTGTAGATGCCAGACCAGCCTGTATTGTAGACAAGTGGTTGCGAATTCGAACTTTTACCTCAGTAGTTGTGAGTCCAACGTATTGTAAATGGCATAAAGTGCAACTCAACACATATATAACATATGTGGAGGTGCACTTCAAACAGGTCTGAATAGCAAAAGATTCTCCTGTAACCTCAGATGTAATGCTATCTGAAGGGAGAACAAAGTCACATACCCTACATTTATTAAGGCATTTAAAAATGCCTCTATGTGTAAGCCAGGAACTCTGTCGTGTATTGATCTTAGGGAGGACAGATGGTGACAACAAATTCCCTAAAGTGGTTGTTTTCCTGTAGGAACAACGTAACCCTTGTGAAATACAATTTTCCAGTTTATCATCAGCAGCTAGAAAAGAGAAATGTTTCTTCACTATTTTGCATATTTCAGTATATTCTTGACTATACTCAGTGACAAAGGTGACTCCTTTATGTTTACTGTCAATTTTGTTGGTCTTACCCAAGAGTTGAGACCTATCCATCACATCTACTTGTCTCCTAGCCTTGTTAATCACATTCGTGCTGTAGCCCCTGTTCCTAAGCCTATTGGCTAAATCTTGTGACTGTTCTGCATACTTATGTGGTAGGGAGCAGTTGCGTTTAACTCTGATGAACTGGCCTTTGGCCATGGCATGAGGTACATGCCTAGGATGGCAGCTATTCGCATGCAGCAGAGTGTTCCCGGTTATGGGTTTCCTATAAATCTCTGTCAGAACCCTTCCATCATCTGTACCCTTGATGGTAATGTCCAAAAAGATAATCTCATTATCCTTTAATTCACTGGTAAATTTTATTCCAATATTATTGGAATTTAGATAGTCAACGAAAGATATAAACTGAGACTCGCTCCCCTTCCATACAAGCAGCAGGTCGTCTATAAAGCGGCCATAAAAATAAATCAAGTCTCTAAAGGGATTACCATCTCCATAGACGTGGGACAGCTCCCACCAACCCATGAAAAGGTTGGCATAGGAGGGGGCAAACTTAGCCCCCATAGCTGTCCCACGTCTCTGGAGATAGAAATTGTCCTCAAAAGAAAAATAATTGTGTGTAAGCAAAAATTTCAAAACTCTTAGTATAAAATGTCTGAAACCAGTAGAAAAATCAGAATAATGTTCCAAAAAGAAATCAACCGCTATTAGACCTTCCTCATGAGGGATAGAGGAATATAGTGCTACTACATCGATTGTAGCCCACTTGTGACAGTTATTACTCCATTTCAAATTGCCAAGGGCACAAATTACATCTTTTGTGTCTTGAATATAGCTATGCAGGTTTT
>NW_026511799.1:60000-62500 GCF_027579735.1 Bombina bombina
GTATTGCCTCAGGGTAACGTGTAGCATAGTCTACTATTACCAATATACAGGGAGTGCAGAATTATTAGGCAGGTTGTATTTTTGAGGATTAATTTTATTATTGAACAACAACCATGTTCTCAATGAACCCAAAAAACTCATTAATATCAAAGCTGAATAGTTTTGGAAGTAGTTTTTAGTTTGTTTTTAGTTATAGCTATTTTAGGGGGATATCTGTGTGTGCAGGTGACTATTACTGTGCATAATTATTAGGCAACTTAACAAAAAACAAATATATACCCATTTCAATTATTTATTTTTACCAGTGAAACCAATATAACATCTCAACATTCACAAATATACATTTCTGACATTCAAAAACAAAACAAAAACAAATCAGTGACCAATATAGCCACCTTTCTTTGCAAGGACACTCAAAAGCCTGCCATCCATGGATTCTGTCAGTGTTTTGATCTGTTCACCATCAACATTGCGTGCAGCAGCAACCACAGCCTCCCAGACACTGTTCAGAGAGGTGTACTGTTTTCCCTCCTTGTAAATCTCACATTTGATGATGGACCACAGGTTCTCAATGGGGTTCAGATCAGGTGAACAAGGAGGCCATGTCATTAGATTTTCTTCTTTTATACCCTTTCTTGCCAGCCACGCTGTGGAGTACTTGGACGCGTGTGATGGAGCATTGTCCTGCATGAAAATCATGTTTTTCTTGAAGGATGCAGACTTCTTCCTGTACCACTGCTTGAAGAAGGTGTCTTCCAGAAACTGGCAGTAGGACTGGGAGTTGAGCTTGACTCCATCCTCAACCCGAAAAGGCCCCACAAGCTCATCTTTGATGATACCAGCCCAAACCAGTACTCCACCTCCACCTTGCTGGCGTCTGAGTCGGACTGGAGCTCTCTGCCCTTTACCAATCCAGCCACGGGCCCATCCATCTGGCCCATCAAGACTCACTCTCATTTCATCAGTCCATAAAACCTTAGAAAATTCAGTCTTGAGATATTTCTTGGCCCAGTCTTGACGTTTCAGCTATTGTGTCTTGTTCAGTGGTGGTCGTCTTTCAGCCTTTCTTACCTTGGCCACGTCTCTGAGTATTGCACACCTTGTGCTTTTGGGCACTCCAGTGATGTTGCAGCTCTGAAATATGGCCAAACTGGTGGCAAGTGGCATCTTGGCAGCTGCACGCTTGACTTTTCTCAGTTCATGGGCAGTTATTTTGCGCCTTGGTTTTTCCACACGCTTCTCGCGACCCTGTTGACTATTTTGAATGAAACGCTTGATTGTTCGATGATCACGCTTCAGAAGCTTTGCAATTTTAAGAGTGCTGCATCCCTCTGCAAGATATCTCACTATTTTTGACTTTTCTGAGCCTGTCAAGTCCTTCTTTTGACCCATTTTGCCAAAGGAAAGGAAGTTGCCTAATAATTATGCACACCTGATATAGGGTGTTGATGTCATTAGACCACACCCCTTCTCATTACAGAGATGCACATCACCTAATATGCTTAATTGGTAGTAGGCTTTCGAGCCTATACAGCTTGGAGTAAGACAACATGCATAAAGAGGATGATGTGGTCAAAATACTCATTTGCCTAATAATTCTGCACTCCCTGTATACTGGTGCCCCCTTGCAGACTTTACAAGAGGACCCACAAAATCCATACCAATGCGTTCAAATGGGACCTCAATTATGGGTAAGGGTACCAAGGGGCTACGGTATGCTGTAAGAGGGGCAGTTAATTGGCATTCAGGACAAGAAGAACAATAGTTTGTGATAGATGCCATTACACCTGGCCAATAAAACCTCCTAAGAATTCTCTCTCTGGTTTTTTAAATCCCCAAGTGCCCCCCAAGTATGTGGCTATGTGCCAGATTTAATACAGTGTGTCGATATGCCTGGGGTACTAACAGCTGCTTGACAGACTCCTTTTTCCCAACTCTGTACAGTAAATCATTTTCCACTTCAAAGTATGGATAGGTGAGTGCTTTATCAGTATTAATGGGGGTGCCATTTCTTATGGAAATATAGTTTCTAGCCACAGCTAAAGTTGGATCCTCCCATTGTGCAGCCCTAAAGTTACTTGGGCTAACCTCTAGGTCAGTTATTTCTACATCAGGTTCAGATATATTAGATTGACCTGTATTATTCTGTTCAGTATTACCTCCAACTAGGGTTTCCATAGGGGTTGAGTGTTTCCCTCTAGCAGGAGTTATTTTGTCTAAGTCATCCCCCAATAAATCAGAAAAGGGAAAGTCACAAACAGCGCCCTCTACTGAATCCGGTGAATTTTCCTCAGCAGCATCCCATAGATTCAAAAAATGGGGAAAATCTCTGCCTATTATCATTTCATGGACTAATTTATCCACTAAACCAACTCTATGATTTATAGGGCCATTTTGAGTTTCAATAAGTACTTTAGCAGTTGGATACTTGTGTATGTCCCCATGGACACAAGCAATATCTAGGTTCTGGTAATTATCAATAGGAGTATTTCTCAACAGA
>NW_026511800.1:0-20904 GCF_027579735.1 Bombina bombina
GTTTGATATTTTTGCTTCTTCTGAGGCTATTTTTGGGAGAAAGGTTTTGCAAGCCGTGGTGCCTTCCATTTAGGTGACCTGATTTGCTCCCTCCCTTCATCCGTGTCCTAAAGCTTTGGTATTGGTTCCCACAAGTAAGGATGACGCCGTGGACCGGACACACCTATGTTGGAGAAAACAGAATTTATGTTTACCTGATAAATTACTTTCTCCAACGGTGTGTCCGGTCCACGGCCCGCCCTGGTTTTTTAATCAGGTCTGATATTTTATTTTCTTTAACTACAGTCACCACGGTATCATATGGTTTCTCCTATGCAAATATTCCTCCTTAACGTCGGTCGAATGACTGGGGTAGGCGGAGCCTAGGAGGGATCATGTGACCAGCTTTGCTGGGCTCTTTGCCATTTCCTGTTGGGGAAGAGAATATCCCACAAGTAAGGATGACGCCGTGGACCGGACACACCGTTGGAGAAAGTAATTTATCAGGTAAACATAAATTCTGTTTCTATCAGTCCCATTGTTCAAGATGGAGACAATAAGGTCTATTCTGCCCTTAGTTCAAGAGGAACAGTTCATGATTACGATAGACTTGAATGATGCTTACCTACATGTTCCAATACACAAGGATCACATTTTGATCTGGCTACTGCTCCCAGAGTCTTTACGAAGATTCTAGGGGCTCTGCTCGCAGTGGCGCCATACTTGGATGACATCCTGGTCCAGACTCCGTCCTGCTGGCTGGCAGAAGACCATTCAAAATCTCTTATTCTTCTTCAATCTCATGGATGGAAGATAAACTTAGGAAAGAGTTCTCTGGTTCCCAGTACCAGGGTGGAATTCCTGGGCATGATAATAGATTCCATATCCATGAGGATATTCCTTACAGACCAGAGACGTTGCAAAATTACTTCCAATTGTCTTGCCCTCCAGACATCCTCAGGGTCATCTGTGGCCCGGTGTATGAAGGTAATTGGGCTCATGGTGTCCAGCATAGATATCATTCCATTCGCCAGGTTCCATCTCAGACCTCTTCAGCTGTGCATGCTGAGGCAATTGAACGGCGCCCACTCGGATCTATCTCAACAGATTTCTCTGGACAACCGGTCAAGAGAATCGCTCTTTTGGTGGCAATGTCCAGATCGCCTGCTTGAGACCATCCTGGGAGATTGTGACTACGGACGCAAGTCTCTTAGGATGGGGAGCTGTTTGGGGTGCCAGGAAGGCACAGGGCCGGTGGACTCGAGAGGAATCTCGTCTCCCGATCAATATCTTGGAACTTCGAATGATCTTCCACTCTCGGAAGGGTTGGCCTCTTCTGGGTTTGTCCCAGTTTATCAGATTCCAATCGGACAACATTACCTTGGTGGCTTACATCAACCATCAGGGGGGAACAAGGAGCTCCCTAACAATGAGGGAAGTATCTCGGATTCTGGAATGGGCGAAGACCCACAACTGCTTGCTCTCAGCGATCCACATTGCGGGTGTGGACAACTCTGAAGCGAATTTCCTCAGCAGACAATCCTTTCATCCGGGTGAATGGTCTCTCCATCCCGAGGTGTTTGCGGAGATTTGCAACAGATGGGGGACACCGGAGATAGATCTCATGGCGTCCCGACTTAATTCCAAGCTACCCAGATACGGGTCACGGTCCAGGGATCCACAGCCAAAGTTGATAGATGCATTAGCAGTACCTTGGAGGTTCATTTTTCCACCGTTACCACTTCTACCTAGGGTTGTGGCCCGCATCAAACTGGAGCAAGCTTCAGTGATCCTAATTGCTACATTGTGGCCACGAAGGATGTGGTTTGCGGACCTGGTGGGGATGCCCAAATCTCCTCCATGGAGGTTACCTTGTTGCAGAGATCTGCTGGAACATATCCCTTTTGTTCATCAGAATCTAGATTCTCTGAGGCTGACTGCGTGGAGATTGAACGATTAGTCCTAGCCAAGAGAGGTTTTTCTGAGAGAGTGATTGATACTCTCATTCAAGCTCGTATCTATCATAAGGTGTGGAGGACCTACTTATCCTGGTGTGAAGAACCTGGATTCCCTGACATAAGGTCAGGGTGTCTAGGATTCTTTCCTTTCTCCAAGATGGTTTGGACAAGGAACTTACCGAAAGTTCCTTAAAAGTCAAATTTCGTCTCTATCACTGTTATTACACAGAGGCTTGCTGAGCTTCCTTATATACAGTCTTTTGTTGTTTGGCTCTGTCTAGAATCAGGCCTGTGTTTAGACATTCTGCTTCTCCTTGGAGTTTTAATCTGGTTCTTAAGGTTTTGCAGAGGGCTCCGTTTGAGCCCATGCATTCAGTTGAAATTAAGTTACTGTCTTGGAAGGTTCTTTTTCTTCTGGCTATTGCTTCGGCACGCAGAGTCTCTTAGATGGCTGCCTTGCAATGTGAGCCTCTGTACCTAGTTTTTCATGCTGACAAGGCTGTTTTTCACACTGGGTTGGGTTTTCTCCCTAAGGTTGTGTCTGATCGCAACATCAATCAGGAGATTGTGGTCCCTGTCATGAGCGCTTCTGTTCATCGCCGTGTCGCCGCGGCTCCCGGAACTCCTCTGTGTCTCTGACGTCATGTTGCTTAGCAACATGACGCTTTCTCTCACACCCCTCTGATGACGGTTACGCTCTGCCCTTTAAATCTCGGCGGGAGATCTGAATCTGGGCCCGTTTGTTGTTTCCCTGGATTGTGAGTACCTTATCAGTTTTGTTCTTCTGTGTACCGACTTCTGCCTGCCTGACCAAGTCTCTTGCCTAATCCCTACTTGCTGATATTTGGACATTGACTTCTGCCTGCCTGACCTTGCCTGTAGCTATTACCCTTTTTCTGATACTTTGATGCCGACTTCTGCTTGCCTGACCCTGTCTTTTGCCAATACCTTTTGCTGATATTTGGATGCCGACTTCTGCCTGCCTGACCTTGCTTTGGCCTTTACCTTTAAACCTATTCTTTGTTAAACAACACCTGCTTAAAAGGGACATTTACTTTTACAAGCTGCAAAAGAGAACTTTGCCTTTCTGTTTGTTATACACCTGCTTAAAAGGGACATTTACTTTTACAAGCTGCAAAAGAGAACTTTGCCTTTCTGTTTGTTATACACCTGCTTAAAAGGGACATTTACTTTTACAAGCTGCAAAAGAGAACTTTGCCTTTCTGTTTGTTATACACCTGCTTAAAAGGGACATTTACTTTTACAAGCTGCAAAAGAGAATTTTGCCTTTCTGTTTGTTATACACCTGCTTAAAAGGGACATTTACTTTTACAAGCTGCAAAAGAGAACTTTGCCTTTCTGTTTGTTATAAACCTGCTTAAAGGGACATTATACTTTTACAAGCTGCAAAAGAGAACTTTTCCTTTGTTTTACAAGCCTGCTAAAGAGGACCTTTTTCAGAAGCTTCAAGTAAGAGCATTTCCTTTTTGTTCTTTGAACTATTTAAAGGGACGTTTTATCCTTTGTGGCTTTCCTGCATTCTGGAACAATATTCATTTTTGTTATCTTCTAATCTGCTTCCTGAGTGGGTCACGTCCTGGATATTTCTCAGTGTGCTAGCGTGTGCTTTCAATTCACGCTAGCAGTTGGGTTACATCCCGGATTGATTCCTGAGCGGCTGACATTACAAACGGGCCATAAAAATGGACCCCACTGAATTATCTATGGCCGTGGCTCACCAGGGACAGCTCTTGGGTTCTCATGCCACTCACTTGCAGTCTCTGGACACTAAACTTGATCAAATTACTGCTCTATTACAAAATTTGGTTGCTACCGCACCTCCCAATCCTAATCCCAATCCAAATCCGATTGAGGCATTACCTCCTCCGATTCCTAACAATCAGTCTCAGGTACAACTAAGTCCCAGGATTCCTCTTCCGGATAAATATGATGGGAATACTGAAGAATGTAGAGGCTTTTTGAATCAATGCCGTCTTCATTTCCGAAATAGCCCTACTCTCTTTGCTACTGCCTCTTCTAGAATCACGTTTCTTATTTCCTTAATGAAAGGAAAAGCCTTGGCTTGGGTGTCACCTTTGCTAGAAAAGAATGATCCTATACTGTTGGATGTTGATACATTTCTATCTACATTCTCAAACGTATTCGATAAACCTGGAAGGTCATCCGCTGCTGAAGCAACTCTCCTGGATTTACGTCAAGGAAATCAACCAGTCTCTCAATATGCAATTGAGTTCCGCACCCTTGCTTCTGAAACCACTTGGAATCAGGGAGCACTCAGAGCCGCTTTCCGTAAAGGACTTTCTGAGCGTCTCAAGGATGAATTGGTGTATCGTGAACTTCCAGAGTCCTTAGAAGCCTTAATAAATCTCTGTATCAGTCTCGACGCCAGGTTTCGTGAACGCCAACAAGAAAAGGATAGAACACAGAGGACTTCCACTCGAACTCCTTTTCGTTTAGCTCCTCGTTTTTCTAATCCAGTCACTCCAGCCTCTCCTACTACTGATCAGGCTGAACCCATGGAAGTAGGAAGTATAAAATTAACTGAGACTGAACGCTTAAGAAGACGGACTCTTGGCTTATGTCTGTACTGTGGCCTTAAAGGACATTTATTAAGGGATTGTCCTACTAGGCCAGTAAAAGCCAGGGCTTAACTCTAGTCCAGGGAACTGAGTTAAGCCAAAATAGTGGTCATTCCCTATACAAGAAA
This sequence comes from Bombina bombina, assembly GCF_027579735.1. NCBI lineage: Eukaryota > Metazoa > Chordata > Amphibia > Anura > Bombinatoridae > Bombina > Bombina bombina. The sequence continues at coordinate 4,666 of NW_026511800.1, forward strand.
CTCTTTGTTCCAGTAACTCTTCTAATTGGACATAAGAAGATCTATACCCAAGCTCTAATTGATTCTGGTGCTGGAGGTGTGTTCATTGACTCTACATTTGTTTCTACTCATTCTATACCCTTACTAAAGAAGGAGTATTCCATTTCAGTCTCTACGGTCAGTGGAGATCCTTTGGGTTCTGGATACATTCAGTTTTCTACTCAACCCTTAATCCTCACCGTAGGAATACTTCATTCTGAGACAATTTGTTTCGATGTCATTCCCACTCCGCAATTTCCCATTATCTTGGGTTTACCCTGGCTCCAGATTCACAATCCCATTTTTTCTTGGACTTTCGGTGAACTCACTTCCTGGGGATCTACCTGCCAGACTAAATGTCTTCAAAAGATTACTAAGTTACCACTCACTATTGCTCTCACAGTTGAAACTCCGGAATCCTTACCTATGCATTACCATGACTTTGTGGATGTCTTCTCCAAAAAAGAAGCGGAACGTCTTCCTCCTCATCGCCCTTTTGATTGTCCCATTGACCTCCTTCCTGGGGCTGCCTATCCTCGAGGCAAGACATATCCACTTTCTAAACCAGAAAACATGGCTCTGGAAGAATATATAAAAGACAATCTGGCTAGAGGATTTATTCGACCCTCCTCTTCCCCTGTAGGGGCTGGTTTCTTTTTTGTGGGAAAAAAGGATGGCGGATTAAGACCCTGTATTGATTATCGTGGATTGAATCAGATTACCATCAAGAACAGTTATCCTCTGCCCCTTATTCCTGAACTTTTTACTTATCTTCAGGGAGCCACCATTTTCACAAAACTCGACCTACGTGGTGCATACAACTTGATCCGTATACGCAAAGGAGATGAGTGGAAGACTGCCTTTAACACTCGATTTGGGCATTATGAATATTTGGTCATGCCCTTCGGGCTATGCAATGCTCCGGCGGTTTTCCAGCATTTTGTAAATGAGATCTTTCGTGATTTTTTGAATATTTTTGTTATCATATATCTGGACGACATCTTAATTTTTTCTCAGAACCACCAAGATCATGTGCACCACGTCAAGAAAGTACTTCAACGTCTAAGAGAATTCCATCTGTTTGCTAAACTGGAGAAATGTTCTTTCCATCAAAAATCCATACCCTTTCTGGGTTATGTAATATCGGCATCTGGATTCGAAATGGACCCTACTAAACTTTCTGCCATTTTGGATTGGCCTAGACCTGATTCTTTGAAGGCTTTACAACGTTTCCTAGGCTTCGCCAATTATTACAGAAAGTTCATCAAGAATTTTGCTACTATTACTTCTCCTCTTACTTCTCTCACAAGAAAAGGACAAAACTGTAAAGTATGGCCGTCTGAGGCTATAGAAGCTTTTGAATCTCTCAAAGAAGCTTTTTCCTCAGCTCCTATCCTTCGTCATCCAAATCCTGAGTTTCAATTTATTCTGGAGGTGGATGCTTCCTCTGTTGCTGCTGGAGCGGTTCTGTCTCAACGAATACCAGAGACTGGAAGGATTCATCCTGTTGCTTTTTTCTCTAAAAAATTCACTCCTTCCGAATTTAACTATGACGTAGGGAATAAAGAGTTGCTTGCCATCAAGATGGCATTGGATGAATGGAGACATTGGCTGGAAGGTACTTCTTTGCCATTTACTATACTTACTGATCATAAGAACCTTCTGTATCTCCAAACAGCCAAACGACTAAATTCCAGGCAAGCACGCTGGTCCTTATTCTTCTCTCGGTTTCATTATAATTTGTCTTACATACCTGGATCAAAAAATATTAAAGCAGACGCACTTTCCAGACAATTTCAAGATACCCCAGTTCCTGAGTCTGGTACCATTCTCCAACCTCATGAAGTCATTGCCCAGTTAACAACTTCTTGGTTACAAGAATTACAGTCCGCTCAAGAGCATCTTCCTTTGTCCTGTAAACCTCCCAATGGTTTACTCTTTGTTCCTGAACGCCTTCGTTCCAAGATTTTATTTTGGGCTCATGATAGTCCCCTTTCTGGACATCCTGGCATCAGTATTACCACTCGAAACCTCAAACAACATGTCTGGTGGCCTACACTCTCTCAAGATGTGAAGGATTACGTCTCAGTATGCACACAATGTGCCATGAACAAAACTCCACGCCAACTTCCTTCAGGATTACTCCAACCATTGCCTATACCTCACCAGCCTTGGACTCACGTATCCATGGACTTTATTACCGATCTTCCCTTGTCCACTGGGAACAATACTATCTGGGTGGTGGTCGACAGGTTCACTAAGACGGCTCATTTTGTACCCTTGCCAGGATTACCATCTGCCAAAAGACTCTCTGAACTTTTTATTCTACATATTGTAAGAATCCATGGATTTCCTCTAGATATTGTTTCAGATAGAGGGGTACAATTCGTTTCTCGATTTTGGAGGTCACTTTGTAAACATTTTGGTACTACTATATCTCTCTCTACTTCTCACCACCCACAATCGAATGGTCAGACTGAAAGAGTAAACCAGTGTCTTGAAACATATCTTAGACATTATGTGGATCATTATCATTCAAACTGGACTTCTTACCTTCCTTTGGCTGAATTGGCCCATAATGCCCGGTACAATTCCTCCCTTCAGACTTCTCCTTTTCATGCAGCTTACGGATATCAGCCTAGGACATTCCCTTTGCATACTTCCTCCACAGTGAATCCTGCTTCTGATCTTACAGCCCGAAGATTAACTCGACATTGGCAGAAGATACATCGTATTCTTTCTGTAACTTCTAGACGTTACAAGTTCTTTTCGGATCTTCGACGGAAAAAGGCTCCCAAATATCGCCCTGGTGATAAAGTTTGGATTTCCTCTCGATTTCTTCGCCTGAAACAACCTTCTAACAAATTGGGACCACGATATGTGGGTCCTTTCCGAATACTGGGTCAGGTATGTTCCACTGCTTATCGGGTAGCTTTACCCAAGTCTCTCAAAGTCCATCCGGTATTTCATGTTTCTCTTTTAAAACCTGTGATGTTTAACAGGTATTCTAAGCCTTTTTCTAAACCTCCACCGTTATTGGTGCATGGACATCCTGAGTTTGAGATCAGCCATATTCTGGATTCCACATTGCGGGGCAAGAAATTGTATTATCTCATTCATTGGAAGGGTTATCCAGTCACGGAACGTTCTTGGGAACCTGCTCATCAAGTAAATGCTCCTATATTGGTCAAGTCCTTCCACAAGACTCATCCTGATAGACCTGGTCCTGTCCCCCGGAGGGGTCCTTGAGGAGGGGGTGCTGTCATGAGCGCTTCCGTTCATCGCCGTGTCGCCGCGGCTCCCGGAACTCCTCTGTGTCTCTGACGTCATGTTGCTTAGCAACATGACGCTTTCTCTCACACCCCTCTGATGACGGTTACGCTCTGCCCTTTAAATCTCGGCGGGAGATCTGAATCTGGGCCCGTTTGTTGTTTCCCTGGATTGTGAGTACCTTATCAGTTTTGTTCTTCTGTGTACCGACTTCTGCCTGCCTGACCAAGTCTCTTGCCTAATCCCTACTTGCTGATATTTGGACATTGACTTCTGCCTGCCTGACCTTGCCTGTAGCTATTACCCTTTTTCTGATACTTTGATGCCGACTTCTGCTTGCCTGACCCTGTCTTTTGCCAATACCTTTTGCTGATATTTGGATGCCGACTTCTGCCTGCCTGACCTTGCTTTGGCCTTTACCTTTAAACCTATTCTTTGTTAAACAACACCTGCTTAAAAGGGACATTTACTTTTACAAGCTGCAAAAGAGAACTTTGCCTTTCTGTTTGTTATACACCTGCTTAAAAGGGACATTTACTTTTACAAGCTGCAAAAGAGAACTTTGCCTTTCTGTTTGTTATACACCTGCTTAAAAGGGACATTTACTTTTACAAGCTGCAAAAGAGAACTTTGCCTTTCTGTTTGTTATACACCTGCTTAAAAGGGACATTTACTTTTACAAGCTGCAAAAGAGAATTTTGCCTTTCTGTTTGTTATACACCTGCTTAAAAGGGACATTTACTTTTACAAGCTGCAAAAGAGAACTTTGCCTTTCTGTTTGTTATAAACCTGCTTAAAGGGACATTATACTTTTACAAGCTGCAAAAGAGAACTTTTCCTTTGTTTTACAAGCCTGCTAAAGAGGACCTTTTTCAGAAGCTTCAAGTAAGAGCATTTCCTTTTTGTTCTTTGAACTATTTAAAGGGACGTTTTATCCTTTGTGGCTTTCCTGCATTCTGGAACAATATTCATTTTTGTTATCTTCTAATCTGCTTCCTGAGTGGGTCACGTCCTGGATATTTCTCAGTGTGCTAGCGTGTGCTTTCAATTCACGCTAGCAGTTGGGTTACATCCCGGATTGATTCCTGAGCGGCTGACAGTCCCTTCTTTGTGTCCTAATCCTTCTTCTTCGAAGGAATGATTACTTCATAATATGGATGTGGTTCGGGCTTTGAAATTCTATTTTCAGGCCAAAAAGGATTTAAGACAGACTTTGGCTTTGTTTGTTGTCTATTCTGGGAAGCACAGAGGGCCGAAGGCTTCTTCCACTTCCCTTTCTTTTTGATTGAGGAGCATTATTCTCTTAGCATATGAAACAGTGGGACATAAGCCTCCTCAGAGGATTACGGCTCATTCAACTAGAGCTGTGGCCTAATCTTGGGCCTTCAAGAATAAGGCCTCTATGGAGCAGATTTGTAGGGCGGCTACCTGGTCCTCCTTACATACTTTTTCAAAGTTTTACAAATTTGATGTTTTTACTTTGGCCAAAGCAGCTTTTGGGAGAAAGGTTTTGCAGGCTGTGGTGCCCTCAGAATAGGGTCTGCCTCTCTTTTACCCTCCCGTTTTCATTCAGTGTCTTCTAGAGCTTGGGTATATGTTTCCCACAAGTAAGGAATGAAGCAGGGGGTCTTTAATCATGTTTGTTATATGGTTCTATCTGCTAATGTGTAGCAATACTTATGCTCATGGCTTTTTGCGGAACATAACGTCCTATCTAATGGCTCGATCTCTTGAGATTGTGTGCCCTTTTTGTGACTGGCACGGTGCATCTCGTGATGGGTGCGGTTACGTTGTTTCTCACTTCTGTATGCTGACTGTGTGGCTACAGAGAGAGTCTGCTCGTGGGTTGTCTGGTTCATTGATTTGCAACCTTTTTTTTGTCGTGGCACACTTTTTTTACATTAAAAAATCCTGTGGCACACCACCATCCCAAAATTTTACAAAATCACACATTGTAGCCTAATGCAGGATATATATACACTAGAGTGTGTGTGTGTGTGTGTATATATATATATATATATATATATATATATATATATACACACACTGTACTGTGCTGTCATGCCTCCTACAAACTATACATGACATATTGACATTCATTCACAAACAATCATAATGATTGTTTGTGAATGAATGTCAATGTCATGGTTGTAAATGATGCCTGATGAGCCTGTCACATACCTCCCAATATTTCAAAATTTTAAAGAGGGACACCCCCGCACTGTTGTCAGTCTGCCACAGCACACCTGAGGATCTCTCACGGCACACTTGTGTGCCACGGCACACTGGTTGAAAAACACTGGTCTGGTTCACGGGAGTTGGTGAGTGCCTCATCCATTGGGGGTGTAAATAGGGTGCCAGTTAGTGTGTGTCATGTTTGTAATCCCAAGATTATGGAGAATTCTGATATCTCAGACACGGATGTCTCCTATATGGAGAATGCGTCTTGTGATGAATTTGAAATGGCCCGGGTTATCAATGCCCATCAGTTATTTTCCGATTGCCGTTCTAGAGTTCTCTCTTCTCCCGAATCAGGGAGCTTAGAGTGTGTTGAGCCATCCGCCTCCGAGGTTTCCATGTCCCGTGAGGCACATGCCCCAGACCTTTTTTTGGCTACGCAAACAGGTGTCCCTATGGCCTTTACTCCTCTGGAGGGTGGCTTGTTTCCTCCAGAGGTTACGGCACAGTTCCGCATGGGTATTTCGATGGCGCTGGCTCATTTATATCTCCCAAGTGAAATATTTTTAAGATACTGTCCGTGTTATGTTAACCAGGGCCCGTCGGGCTGATTCAGTTCTGCCTCCTGGGGAAACGTTGGCCTCTGAGGCTTCAGGGGCCCCAACTTCAGGGGGGGGGGTCTTTCATTGATCTGGCGAGGGATGATTTTCCCTTCCGTTATAGGCTGGCACTTCTTCGTGTCCTTTTAAGTCGTGTTTTGGCGATGTTAGAGGATCCCAGACCTAGTGGGCCGATGGATACGAGGGCTTAGATGCTGGATGGCAAGCTGGTTAAGACGTTTGGGGATGAGGTTAATCTCCTTAACGTCTCCGTTTTCCTTTTTCTTTTATGTCTCGGTTCCAGTTCTGAGCTTGGGTGAATGGGGCCTCTGATCGGCTGGTCCCGTAGGCATTCTCATTCACCTTGGGCGTTCACCCGCAGGTGCTGCCTTCCTTTTATTTTGACCTGGATGAATGTGTTTGATTTGTTTTTCTTAAGCTCATGTCTGATAGATTTACGTTTTGAGAACGTTCTTCTCTGGAACCGATACTGCTATTTTGTGGTTGCATGGGCACTTCCACGGAAGTTGCGCACTTTTTGAATAACAAAATTATGTTTTCTAGTTTATTTATTGAACCTTCGGGTCGAATTTTCTTGGACCTTGAACAGTTCTGGGGTGTCCTTATACCAGGCAGGTACTGGTTGGACACTTTTCTGCTGTTACTTGGGTTCATGTCACCCCCGTGGTGCTGATGTAATCCTGTCAGATTCTGAATATTACTTGGCCTATTGATATGGACTCTGGGTTCGGAGACTGTTGTTGGTCTGTGTTAAAAGCTTGTATAATGTGGCTATTCCCAGAGAACCTTAAGTAAAACAGGCTTATACAAAAGCTTATTACCAAGGGAGATAGCTGGTTTAGTTAGTACAAGTTCTTTTTATAACACTTTACAAAATCAAAATAAAGTGAATAAAACAGATGAAATGAAGCCTTTGTATATTTTACACAGTTGTAAAGAGTTGTGTTCTTTAAAGATAGAAGGCAGCAAACAAGCAGCTTATTGGTATTGTCTGAGAAAAGCAGAATTTTATAGCAAAGTCTCTTTATAGTTAAGCTTAGAAATGAGAAACTGATTTGCAGTCTGCAGTGTCCATATATCAAGAGGTATCAGGTTACAGCAGGCAGAGTGTGTGATGCAGAGAGAAGGAGAGAGCCAGATTTAACCAGTTGTGAGCACTTTAACAGTTTGTATGTCAGCAGAACTTTGGATAAGAATATATACAGCTAGAGACAATTGTATATAAAATTAATGATACTTGCGAGTGAGTTTAGAACTGCAGAGAGCGAAGTTGGCACTGAGTCAAAATGGATCACAGCAGGGAAGATGTTCTTATTTCCTGGTAGAGGTAAACACTCAGTAATGGAGCTGGCTGGAAAATCAGACTGCAGAGTTAACACAGACTTGCAAGAGTTGCTGCCAAAGACTGTTCCTTGAAGTGTAAAGCAGCAGGAAATGCTTCTTAGGTTTAGAAGCTGGAGAAATGACAACAAGGATTTCCTTTAAGAGGTACAAAAGCAGGATCTGTAGATTTTAGCTTTAGAGCTTGAAGCAGAGTGGGAACTACAAACTTCAATTATCAAGCAAAGCACAGGTGTACTGAACACACCTTTAAAGGGAGGTGAAGGAGTGGGTTGGTCTTAGTTCTTAAAGCTACAGGAATATGACAGATCCCCCCTTTCAGGGGCGCCCCCTTCCCGGCTCCAAACCTGGTTTGTCAGGATGTAGACGATGGAAGGATGTGAGCAATTGGGGAGCATGTAAGTCCCTAAGGGGTATCCAAGAATCCTCCTCATGACCATACCCTTTCCAATGTACTAGATACTCAATTGTTCTACCCCGGCGGCGTGAATCCAGAATTGATTCCACTTCGAATTCCGTTTGATCTTCTATCAGCTGAGGAGAGTCCTCGATGACTTGAGGAATATTAACATCAGATCCTTGATAGGGTTTAAGTAGAGAAACATGGAAGGATGGGTGTATCCTGTAAGATACAGGTAGATCAAGAATCGCTGCATTAGAGTTGATCATTCTTTTTATCTTGAACGGACCTATGAACTGGTTAGCCAGTTTTTTGCTTGGTACCTTTAATTTGAGGTTTTTTGTTGAGAGCCAAACTCTATCGCCAACTGAGTATTGAGGTGGAGTTAGATGTTTTTTATCAAAATAACTCTTTTGGGTACATTTAGATTTCTCTAAGTGAATCTTTAGGGAAGTCAAAGTTTGTTTCAAATTAGAAACATAATCCAGAGCATAAGGTGATTTTGAGGTGGAGATGAAGTTGGGCACAGTGGTTGGATGGTAACCATAAGTGGCAAAGAAGGGTGAGACTTTAGTAGAAGAGTTGATGGAGTTGTTGTATGCGAACTCTGCAAGCGGTAACCATTCAACCCAGTCATCCTGGTTCTGTGAGATATAACACCTTAAGTATTGCTCCAAAGTTTGATTCAGTCTTTCAGTAAGGCCATTAGATTGGGGATGAAATGCTGTTGTCATTCTAGAGGAGATTCTTAACAATTTACATAGTGCCTTCCAAAACCTGGATGTGAATTGAGTCCCTCGATCAGTGACTATAGAGGTCGGTAAACCATGGAGTTTCACAATGTGATCAAAGAATGTTTTAGCTGTTGTGATAGCGTTTGGAATTCTCTTAAGAGGTATGAAATGAGAGAGTTTAGTAAGATGATCTATAACCACTAATATGGTTGTGAATGAATTAGATGGTGGTAATTCGACTATGAAGTCCATTCCAATCATGGTCCAAGGGACTTCAGGTATAGGTAATGGTTTTAGTAAACCAAAAGGTCTGTGGTGTTCTTTTTTGCAAGCTGCACATACATGACAATCTGACACAAAGGTAACTACATCTTGTCTTAAACCAGGCCACCAGTAATTCCTTGTTAATAAATCCTGGGTTTTAGTGATTCCAGGATGACCGGACATAGGGTTCGTATGATGTAGATGTAGGATCTCCTTCCTTACAGATGGAGGAACGTATAACAAATTGTTGTAGAAGTATAAACCTGAAGTGGTGTCCTTTACGCAGCATGATGGAATGGTAGAATCTTTTAGTAAAGCTAATAAAATGTCTTTTTGTAGGCTAGAAGTTACAGCTATAAACTTGGTCGACGGTATAACTGTTTGTTGTTCTTCCTTTTCATTATGTTTAATGAAAGAACGGGAAAGAGCATCAGCTTGGATGTTCCTTGAACCTGGTCTATATGTGATCTGGAAGTTAAATCGGTCCAGGAATAAAGACCATCGGACTTGTCTTGATGACAAGGTCTTGTTTTTTCTAAGATACTGTAAATTCTTATGATCTGTAAGAACTGTAAAAGGTTTGAGTGTCCCTTCCAGTAGGTGTCTCCAGTGTTCCAGGGCACATTTGATAGCTAGAAGTTCCAGGTCCCCAACGGAGTAATTCCTTTCAGCTATAGACAGGAGTCGAGAGTAAAAGGCTACAGGATGTAGGACTGAAGTATCAGTTTGTTGTTGGGAGAGAATAGCACCAATACCAACAGTGGAAGCATCAACCTCTAACACAAATTGAAATTCTGGATTAGGAAGCTGTAGGATAGGAGCTGAAGTAAAACATTCTTTTAAGTGCTCAAAAGCTTGTTGGGCTTCTACAGTCCAAACGAGTCGATTCTTACCGGTTAACTTAGTTAGAGGTTGGACAATGGATGAAAATCCTTTGATGAATCTCCTATAAAAATTAGAGAAGCCTAGAAACCTCTGAAGTGATTTCACAGAGGTAGGTACAGGCCATTTGAGTATGGATGTAACCTTCTCTGGATCCATGTTTACACCGTTAGGGGAAATTATGTAACCCAAAAATTTTATTGTCTTTACATGGAATACACATTTCTCAGCCTTGGCGTATAGCTGATGTTCTCTTAATCTAGACAAAACCCATCTTACATGTTTTACATGATCAGTTAGATTTTTGGAGTATATCAAAATATCGTCTAGATATATTACAACACACACATCCATTAAGTCTTTGAAAATATCGTTTATGAAAAATTGAAATGTGGCCGGAGCATTAGTTAAGCCGAATGGCATAACATTATATTGAAAGAGACCATAACGGGTTCTAAATGCTGTTTTCCATTCGTCACCGCTTTTTATCCTGATTAAATTGTATGCTCCCTTCAAATCTAGTTTGGTAAAGATGGTTGCATCTGTTAACCGTTCAAGTAATTCAGGTATTAAAGGAAGTGGATACCTATTTTTAATCGTAATAGAGTTTAATGCTCTGTAGTCAATGATTGGGCGTAAGGTCCCATCTTTATTTGTGACAAAGAATATGCCCGCTGCTGCAGGAGAGGTTGAGGTAGAAATAAAACCTTTCCTTAGATTATCGTCTAGGTACTCTCTGAGAAATTTTAATTCTTTTTGAGAGAGTGGAAAAATTCGGCCGAACGGTATGATAGACCCAGGTTTAGTATCAATGGGGCAATCATAAGCTCTGTGTGGAGGTAGATTTTCGGCTTCCTTAAGGTCAAATACATCTGAAAAGTCTGAATACTGCAATGGTATATGAGGGTGTAGAGTTTTGATTTCCACACAGGGAAAACAGGTAGCAGAACAGTATGGGGAAGAGAAAGTTACTGTGTTACTGCTCCAGTCTATTTGAGGGTTGTGTTTTCTTAACCAAGGATAACCCAATATTAAGGGGTGTAGTGAGCTAGGAATGATATCAAACATAATGTATTCTGTATGACCCATGTTACAAGAGACAAGTAAAGGAACAGTATGGTGTGTGATTGGGCCTTTTAAATAAGTAGAGCCATCAATAACCTTCACATAGATAGGGGTTTGCTTTTGCACACAAGGTATTTTATTAGTATCTACAAGGGTTTTGTCAATGAAGCTTCCATAAGCTCCAGAATCTATCAGCGCCTCAGTCTTGAGAAGATGCTGGTCCCACTGTAAAGACAATGTGAAAGTTAATTGTGATTCATGAATGTTATCAGTATTTGGGTTAACTATAAGAATCTTACCCCTTTTTTGCCGGTTCAGAATAGGGCAGGAAGAGACACTGTGTTCTTTATTCCTACAGTACATACAGAGGTTTGAAATCCTCCTTCTCTGTTTCTCTTCTTGGGATAATGGTCCTCGGATGGCCCCAATTTCCATGGGCACAGGGGCTGTGGAGGTCTTTTCAGAATGAGAGGCTGTAAACCTTTTGAGGTAAGTTTCTGGGTGTTGTTTTTCAGCTCTCCTCTCTCTGTATCGTCTGTCCATGGCTATGCATATCTTTATGAGGGATTCCATGGTGTCTGGAGGTTCAATGCGAGAGATCTCATCCTTAAGATGTTCAGAGAGACCTAAACGGAATTGGTTTTTTAGACTTACAGTATTCCACTGTGAATCTGTAGCCCAGAGCTGAAAATCTGCCACATAGTCCTCAACTGGACGTTTGCCTTGCTTCAGGGTGCGCAAATTTGTTTCTGCGGTTAACTGGGTGTTGCAATCCTCATATAAGACAGCCATCTCCTTAAAAAATTCACTGATAGAATTCAAAATAGGATCATCAGTTTCATAAAACTTATCAGCCCACGAACGGGGATCTCCAGTTAGATAAGAGATGGTAGTACAAACCTTGATCTTGTCAGTATAATATGTCCTGGGCTTCATGGAAAACATCAGCATGCATGCATTTCTGAATTCACGAAAGCGTGTTCTTTCACCAGAAAAAATGTGTGGAGGGTTAACCTGTGGTTCAGGGTGATCAGCCTCTTTCCTTGAAAAGAAATCATTCATTAACCTCTTCAGGGTGTGGTTTTCATTTTTAACTTCAGTCAAACCTTGTGCTAAAATTTCAACTTTCTGGTTTAAGGAAGCTATTTCAATTGCCATTGAGGCAGGATCCATGATTTTTTTATATACAAGCTTTAAACTATAATGTATATATGTTAGTAAATTTCTTTATGGCTTGATAATTCTGTTAAAAGCTTGTATAATGTGGCTATTCCCAGAGAACCTTAAGTAAAACAGGCTTATACAAGGTTATTACCAAGGGAGATAGCTGGTTTACTTAGTACAAGTTCTTTTTATAACACTTTACAAAATCAAAATAAAGTGAATAAAACAGATGAAATGAAGCCTTTGTATATTTTACACAGTTGTAAAGAGTTGTGTTCTTTAAAGATAGAAGGCAGCAAACAAGCAGCTTATTGGTATTGTCTGAGAAAAGCAGAATTTTATAGCAAAGTCTCTTTATAGTTAAGCTTAGAAATGAGAAACTGATTTGCAGTCTGCAGTGTCCATATATCAAGAGGTATCAGGTTACAGCAGGCAGAGTGTGTGATGCAGAGAGAAGGAGAGAGCCAGATTTAACCAGTTGTGAGCACTTTAACAGTTTGTATGTCAGCAGAACTTTGGATAAGAATATATACAGCTAGAGACAATTGTATATAAAATTAATGATACTTGCGAGTGAGTTTAGAACTGCAGAGAGCGAAGTTGGCACTGAGTCAAAATGGATCACAGCAGGGAAGATGTTCTTATTTCCTGGTAGAGGTAAACACTCAGTAATGGAGCTGGCTGGAAAATCAGACTGCAGAGTTAACACAGACTTGCAAGAGTTGCTGCCAAAGACTGTTCCTTGAAGTGTAAAGCAGCAGGAAATGCTTCTTAGGTTTAGAAGCTGGAGAAATGACAACAAGGATTTCCTTTAACAGGTACAAAAGCAGGATCTGTAGATTTTAGCTTTAGAGCTTGAAGCAGAGTGGGAACTACAAACTTCAATTATCAAGCAAAGCACAGGTGTACTGAACACACCTTTAAAGGGAGGTGAAGGAGTGGGTTGGTCTTAGTTCTTAAAGCTACAGGAATATGACAGTCTGTCCATGATCTTTGACGCTCGGGTGTTATCTTTGACCTCGTTGCCAATCTAGCCTTTGGACTTGAAAGTGGAGGTCCGAGGTTGGTTACAGACTGTCGATCTTCTGGGGTCAGGTAGATGACCATTTATCCTCAATGCTCTGTTGGGGCTTAGTGGACGGTGGTCCCATCTAGCTCGCTGGGATGGCAAGTAGAAAGTCCAGGGTTCACCTCTACCTTCGGGTGCTGGTTGTTGCCTTTCCAGCAAGTGTAACAAGTAGTTAAGCTTGTCTACAAGGATTTGCCTTGCAATCCAGGAGCACTGGGTGCCGAATCTTAAACTGGTCGAGAGTTTTTTCAGACTCTTGGGTTTGAGGCTGTTGCTAAGTTTACAGATATTAGATGGTGCGCTCCTAATCATAGGAGGCAGCTTAGTGTTCCTCAGGAAGTTAGATCTTCGATCTATTCCGTTTTCGAGGACTCTGCCCTAGGACCTTGTCTCTCCCTGGTTCGGACTTGGACTGTTCTGTTTAACGTTAGGTTTTGTTCTCCCACGTGTCCCTTGGAGGGGGGTGGGTTTTGTTTCTCATAGGAGATTCCTATCTGTCTGAGACTTGGTTCAAGGTCTCTCTGACGGGTCCCTACTGGTCTTCTGGGGCATTTGATGTTCCTTGTAGACTCCGGGTGTCTTTTCAACTGGGTTGGTGATATTGGCCGAGGGGTTTCGCCTCTATGGTAGGGTGGTTTCTTTAGTTCCTTTTCCTCACCTAGAGTGGGGGATGGGTTCTTGTGTGTTCTCCTTGAGTTGGAGTTACCTCAGTATCTGTGAAGACCTGTGGGTCCTGGTTTTTCTTGCCTTGGAGGTTTTTTTTTCCCTTCTTGCATTCTCAGAATCTTGAAATAGGGAGATGTGGAATAGTGACTGGCTCCACTGTTCCTGAAGCAGGAGGCTGTGGGTTTGAACACAGGTAGGGCTTCTAATAATTGTTGGATTCTGATATTTAGATGCTGGGGGTCTGAGAACACTCTTCCCTTGGGAAGTGTTCCTCTTTATGGAAGACAGCGGTGTAGGGGGTCTCGAACCCGAGCACGAAGTCTGTCCTGACTCATGGTAACATGCCGGTTTTGGTAGCGGTCAGAGTTCTACTCAGGGGTTTTGCTCCTCGTAGATCCACCCTTTTTTCCAGATGTCTGGGACTCTTGTCTTTGGTCTTTGACTAAGCCTTTGGGCTAAACCATTACCCTAGAGGGAAGGTCGGGGATCGGTTACTCTATGCAGTGTTGACCATTTTCTTTTTAAATCTGTCCTCCCCTTCGGGGGAAGGACTTTTTATGCCCTCCTCTCTTCTGTTGGCATCTGCTGCTGAGAGGGGACGCTCCTTGGAGCCAGGTGCCCTGGTCGGGAGCTGTTGCCAAGATTTTCGGCGCTATTCGGTGGTTTGAGTTCCACAATAGCTTGGGTCAGCCTCTCTACCTGGAAGCTGGTCATTGTGAGTTCTTGTTTCAAATGGCTTGGTGAGCTCTTTTGTTAGCTGCTGGGATAGTTATCCTTTCTCTGCTGTCTATGCTTGTCTAGCCTGAGTGTTTTGACTTGACTATGATGCATCAGGGAACTTACAGTTTTTTTTCTGGAGCACCTTTTGTGGTATGGTGCTTTGTCAAGGGGGTGGTCCTCGGGTCCTTTTTGGGACATTTTTTTCCCTGAATATGGACTTTGTTTCAGGTCCTTGTTCTTCTAGGGAGTTCGCCTCCCTGGGCGATTGTATGTGACAACCTTGGGTTGTTCTAAGTTTGTTTTGAGCCTGTGTGATCTCTGGGGTTCTATTCTCCCTCTTGGGGGGCAGATCGAGGTCCTTGCCCTTTAGGCCGGGGGGTACTCTTCGTAGGAGTCGAGAGCTGCGGTGCTGGCTCCTTGGAGGCTGTTGTGCTCAACAGACTCTGGGGCTGAGTGGTCCCTAGCTCGGCTTTGCTGGATTTTGTAACTGATGTGCAGTTACCTGTGCTCCAGGTTTTTTGCCGTGTCGTTTCTTATTTTTATAGGGTGTCGGGTAATTTCAGGCTGTGGTGCCTTTCGAAGGGGCCTCCTTTTTGTACCTACCCTTTGTTTGTATTCAGTGTCCTCCAGCTTGGGTATTGTTTTCCTAAAAGTAATGAATGCAGCTGTGGACTCTTCCCGTTTAAGAAGAAAAACATAAATTATGCTTACCTGATAAAAAAAATTCTTCTGACAGGAAGAGTCCACAGCTCCCGCCCGCGTTTTTGTCTATGAGGCTGCAGTACATTTTTGTTCTTCTGGCACCTTTTTCACCCTGATATTTCTCCTACTGTTCCTTGTTCCCTTGGCAGAATGACTGGGGGATGAGGGTAGTGGGGGAGGTATTTAGCCTTTGGCTGTCTTTGCCTCCTCCTGGTGGCCAGGTTCTGAATTCCTAAAAGTAATGAATGCAGCTGTGGACTCTTCCTGTCAGAAGAAAATAAATTTATCAGGTAAGCATAATTTCTTCTGTTATGTGTGATCAGTCCACGGGTCATCATTACTTCTGGGATATTATCTGCTCCCCTACAGGAAGTGCAAGAGGATTCACCCAGCAGAGTTGCTATATAGCTCCTCCCCTCTACGTCACCTCCAGTCATTCTCTTGCACCCAAAGACTAGATAGGAGGTGTGAGAGGACTATGGTGATTATACTTAGTTTTTATAACTTCAATCAAAAGTTTGTTATTTTACAATAGCACCGGAGCGTGTTATTACTTCTCTGGCAGAGTTTGAAGAAGAATCTACCAGAGTTTTTCTTATGATTTTAACCGGAGTAGTTAAGATCATATTGCTGTTTCTCGGCCATCTGAGGGAGGTAAAAGCTTCAGATCAGGGGACAGCGGGCAGTTGAATCTGCATTGAGGTATGTAGCAGTTTTTATTTTCTGAATGGAATTGATGAGAAAATCCTGCCATACCGTTATAATGACATGTATGTATACTCTACACTTCAGTATTCTGGGGATGGTATTTCACCGGAATTACTCTGTAAAAGTACATTAAACCTTTTAATAGGTATTTAATTCATGTTAAACGTTTTTGCTGGAATGTAGAATCGTTTGCATTTCTGAGGTACTGAGTGAATAAATATTTGGGCATTATTTTTTCCACTTGGCAGTTTGCTTGTTTTGATTATGACAGTTTCGTTTCTCTCTCACTGCTGTGTGTGAGGGGGGTGGGGCCGTTTTTGGCGCTCTTTGCTACGCATCAAAAATTTCCAGTCAGTTATTCTTGTTTTTTCTGCATGATCCGGTTCATCTCTAACAGAACTCAGGGGTCTTCAAACTTCTTTGAAGGGAGGTAGATTC